>NW_019525426.1:994726-1002595 GCF_002814215.2 Seriola lalandi dorsalis | reverse complement strand
CGGGGGGGCGACTGGAGCTGGTTACAGTAGCACTGGAAGCTCCCTGAGTAATTGCTGACAAAGCTCCCTGCTCAGAAGACAGAACCACACTGGGAGAAAAAAAAATGTCACTCTTATAATGCAAACCTCAGAAGGACATGAAAGAAGACACAGAGGGAAAGCATGGTATGCAGGAGGAAGGACGAGAATTTCCATCTACTCCTGGTTCCAACAGGGAGTCACAAGGTTTCTGACATGAGACACAGAGTCCTACAGACCTGCCTCCGCTTTTGTTTGTTGGATAATTGCATTTCCTTCCCTTCATCCGTGTTTATCATAAAGTGACCCTTGCCGTTGTGTCATTGCCACTAAAAAATAGCCACACGGGCAATGAACCAGACAAGCGTCTCATGCAGAGAGTGTGTTTTGGTGTACCATGGCAACTAGGTTTCTGTTTTGATCATCTTTTTTTTTTCTTTTTTTTTCTTTTATCCCCTTCCTGTCACCGTACACAGGAGACAACCAAGGATGTGCCACTGTGGTGGAAATAGTTTGGTCAGAGAGATACAGAAGAGGTGGGAGAAAGGAAAAAAAAAAAAAAAAAGAGAGAAAAAATTGGGCTGAGTGAGGTCAGTGTGAGAGACCAAAATTGGAACCACTAAGCTACTTTAAAGCAGAAAACAACCACCCAAAGCCCATTAACAGACACCCAACTTTGTACAGCACATCACCTCCATGCTCCAATTCTCCCTCTCCTCTCCAACTTTGCTGCCGGAGAGCACTTTGTCCTCTCTGATCTCGGTGTTTTGTTATTCGTTTCTCTTGGTTATAGCTCTGGAGGAGTCTCCAGACAGAAGCCAGTGATCTCAACGTGTTCTCAGTGACATTTTGCGTGAGGAATGGAACACTTGACGGGAAGAATTTGCGGTTTTATAGAACAGAGCCACTTAATGATGCTTCAAGTGGAAAACAAACAGGGGAGAGGATCGTGCGCATTGTGCTGGATGTCGGGATGTAGGGTGTGGACGTGGAGCTCCAACCTCTCTATACTTGATCTGTTGTGTGTATTTATAGTCACATCAATTTTTGGATTTAGTTTTATGCGAGGGCAGCCATCATAATAACATTGGATCTAGGGTGGTATTCTTTTTCTACCGTGCCAAATATTAAGCCTGACCACGTAGCATGCCTCAGCGCAATTAAATGGGATATGGTACAGGCAGGAAAAAAAAACAAACAAAAAAAAAAACTCCAATATTGAGATTATGTGTACTATATGAATAATAACATGGAATGTGTATTGGGTTTAAAATCATAAATGGCATGAGTATGAGCAATTAAAACTCAAACTTTGCTATGTTTTGCGAAACCTAAATACTTCCATAATAACATTGGTTATGAGAAACCCAAATATGCAGGTGCAAGTCTAACATATAAGATTATGTGTTGTTTTCACTAAGTGCATATAAGCTGGGTCCATGAGTTGATGTTTGGAATATAACATTAAATCAGACACAACAAGATGAGGAATTTTGACGTAAGTCCATGTGAATAACTTTTTTCAGGTGTTTCAGTAGTTGACCAAAATGATGAAAATATGTATCTTCATACTTCTATAACAATATCACGCATCCATAACTGGAATTAAAAAGGTTAAAACACACTTTTGCTCTCTGGCTTTTGACCATCTATGTCCTGGTTTCACTGCTATGTCATGGCTTTTCTGAGATGAATGCAATTTTTTTTTTCTACAGTAGCCTATTATGAAGTTGACCAGCATGTAATGACAGCCGTGCTTCTAATATTATGCCCCCCTAATGTATGCAAATGGGGTGGACCAAATATTAAAAATACCCCCTTAATATAACACAGTCCAATTCTACACCACCACCCACTACCACCTCGTGATAAAGCAGAGTTATCACTTTTCTCACAGTCAGCACTGAAAATTTAGAAGCTTTCTAAAATTAAATCATGGCAGAGCTGTTTATTGGATTGCACTAGTTTTCTACAGGTGTACCTTATAAAGTTTTTGTTGTCATGTAATGTTTTTCTATCTTTTCCCTCTTCCAGTTTCTCGCTCTTTTGTTGTTTTAACACCATGTTTTATCTGTTATGTTTGCTTGGACTGTAAAAGCAAAAAGTGCAATAACAGCAGCCGACATAAAACAGCTCCAAGTGTTCTTTAAGCCAAAGTTCTACAAAGGAAAGACAATATGTGCACAGCGGCCTCTTGTGGCAAATAATGAAAAGGCATAAATGTTTGGTAAAGTGGGAAAAGGTTCTGATGGCCCCGCAAACCACATGTCACAGGAGGTTTAAGGCACCCAAAACATCTTGGATGTACTGGGAGAATTTGTTTGTGGTAGAAGGGCCATTCTGTGTAATGTAACAAACTTCTGTCTTTTTAGATATTAAATGACAAACACTGAGTCGGTTTTAATATCAGATTCTCAGATTTCATCCCTTCTCAAAGGAGACATTATGTGTCACTGCATTTTCCAGAGCAATATGTTACATTTCTGTAAGTGAATTTAGAGTTAATCAGTAAACATTTAACAGTATATTTAATTTATATATAAGTATTTCTGACATGTTAGTTAGATTCATAGATTTATATGTAACATACAGCAGCTTTTGTGATGTGTCAATTTTCAGAAATAGGCACATATAGAGTCTAGATTTATATAAGGGAGGCAGAAATTGTGTGTGTGTGTGTGTGTGTGTGTGTGTGTGTGTGTGTGTGTGTGTGTGTGTGCATGCGCGTGCGTGCATGTGTGTCCATGAAAGACTCAGAAAGAAGGAGCAATTAAGACAAAAAAGGCACCAGAAAATGAAACTAAATAAGAACAGAGACTGTTCTGAAGGTCTTTTAAATTGTTAACAATTTCAGAAAAATTAAAACCCACTCTCAGTATCAACATTATTGGCTCTGCACTCGTAATTTTCGTCGGCATTTCATTACTTCATCAAAGATAAAAGTTAATTTCAAAAAACACTTTGATCTTCACAGATTCATGGGTCTTATTCCAAACCTTTCAGTGTAAAAGCCATGATGTTGAAAGGCCTGGACTAAATTAGTAAAATGTCAAAGGGGGGGGGGGGATCACTTATCTGGGATCAATCCTCAAGTAAAATAACCATAAAGTTAAAAAAAAGAAATCTTATCTTAGATCAAAACCTGTTATACCAAGATACTTAAAGACATTCGCCAGAAATAGCACCATGATCTCAAGTAACTGATAAATCCTCCTGATAGCTGAGTGTTTCCGTCTCTTATAAATTTACCCTTACAGATCTGTTACATCATGCATTGCTCATACTGATGTCTAACCTCCTACAGCTCAAGATAGAACACGCCACAGTGTGTGGTGTCAACTGGGATGTGAGTGTGGAGACCTTCGCCTTCATCTGTAAGATGTAAATGCATATTTTCATCCTCCCGTCAGTTGATCCAGTGTTCTTGTGAGAGTAAACTGGCAAAGACTATCAAAACATGACCATAAAAATGACATTTCAGACTACACTAGATGTCTGCTGTCTTTATCCTGCAAACTCAATCAGAGAGATGGATGTGGTTGAACTTATTGGCGGGATATTCATAAGATAGATCAGTGAACAATTCTTTAAAATTTATACAAAAATGAACATTCACACAGAAGTAGTTGCATAATTCAGCAGTGAGCACAGATTGCCAAAAACCTCATTTGGAACAAGGAGCCTGGGCTTGGACTTCAACACCCAATCTGTCAACTAATATTAATTAAAGAACACAACATTTTGTGTTCTTTCATTTCATTGCTGAAACTTGGTGTCAGCTAGGAATTCAAAAATCTATATTTTAAGGGAGTGGGAGTTTTTATAGGAGGAAGCATGTTGTTGTTTATGCTCTGTTGTGCAACCTTACTCCCTCTAGAGGGAGTCAGAGCTTACAAATCCATGAAATGCCTTTCAAAGGAGACATGAGATGAATCTCAAGCAGCCTTTGAAGACTTATAAACAGGCCTGATGTGGATAAGAAGATATCTTTTTTACTGCAGCCAAGTCACAAAAACCTGTACACATCAAGGTGAAAAGATGAAAACAATTTTTTTTTTTTTTTTTTTTAATCATGTACCGCAGCACATCACTTTTCTAGGATTCCACATCCCATCCTTCCCGCTTCCAGCTGTTATGGAACATATCGATTTGCCATTGCACGCAGCAAAGTGGAATCAAGATGTCCACAGCGAGAACCTCAGTGGGAGAGGAATGTAAGTAGCAAGCACTGGACTGGAACAGGGCACCACGACTAATCCCTCTGATCTCATTTTATTATTTATATTCCCACAGCTGGGTTAGGGCTGGCTGTTTGATCAATTCTCCACTCCCTTCTTTTATCAGGAATGAGCCACTGCCACTACCCACTACTTAAATTATTCAATTGGGCCCGCTTTGTTGTTAATAGCAGTGATCATTCTTGCTTAAACGGCATAATGTATGCGCCGACAGCCAACAGTGATACAAACCTGTCCCAAGGGACGCAAATCTATCAGTGGTGTGCGTCTATCTGCCACATTAGAGATTCCAGGCACCAGTGAAGCATAGGAAAGTAAAATACACTCAACATCAAGGCCTATGGAAAAGGCTTGTTCCACAAGGCCACAGACATAAATGATCAGACTTTCACTCTATAGCCCACCTCCTGTTAAATAAAGCCGATATCAAATGACCACAGCATTCAGTCTCCTCTCTGGGGTTTTAAATGGTGGAATCTTACTTGTTAACCCAGTCGAACTGATGTTTGGCTCAGAAGGACAAGCAGGATGTTGTTATTTATGCAGCACAGTTATACAGCTACATACAAGTAAAGGAACTAAAACTAAGTCAAACTTTTACAAAACCATGGCGATTCTTTGAATTGAGTTGCGCTTTGTTATTTTTATAAGATCTAGCTAACACAAACAGTCTACACTGCTTGCTAATTTGGAGCGACAGACCGAGTGTGAGTTCTGAGTAAGCTGAGGTTTTCCGTATTTTTGTTTTACTTGCAGCGGTTGCCTAGGAGTCGTTTCCATGTGGCTCGTTTGTTTACCCTTCCCCCCACCAGGGTCCTGTCAACACAACCAGCCTCTTGGGTAGAAAAAGGTCAAGATGCCGGGGGGGTCACTCTTGTGCCCAGGATTCTGACCTTTTCCCTCCCTTAACCCTCCAACACCATCGTTACTGAAGCTGAGGAGCTGTAAACAGGGGGTAAACTGGCAGGAAGAAATGTTAGGGTTGATATAACAGAAGCATTTTCAGATGCTTCCAGCTGTTTTTTTTTTCCTAAGATGTTTTAAAAGTGTAATCAACCATTTAAATTTAATCAATGTACCATATATCGGCAGCTCTTATAGGCTGATAATTACCACCATCAAGCTGTGAACTGCTCTCTGTTGGCATACTGCATTTCCTTTTTCAACTCATGTCCAGCTTACATCTAAGCAGAATTTAAGGCTTTGAAGCATCAGAGCCAAATGATAGCACAAAGAAGCAGACTGGTGCTATAACTCCCAGTCAAATAATATGTGTTTATAGTACGTCGCATATGGCGAGCATATATTAATACTGCACTGCACAGGCCTGTTAATCTGAATTTAACCATGAGAAATATAGACTGTCTTTATTCATACCACTAGCTTTACCATCTACACAGTAAATTTCCCCAAGCTGAATTGTAAGTTAGAGCCACATGCTGAAAAGGCTAAATGTTTTTCATTAGCGGTTGCTCAAACTGGTTTGAAATCTGGCGAAGGCGTGGAGGAATTGAGAAAGAAGATGCATGTAAACCGCAGCACTCCTCCCTCACATGCAGAAGATTCATTCCAGCGCGATGTGATGAGGGCAAGCACTTCACGCTGCTTGCCCATTAAATTTGAAGCCGCTAAATTTTTCGCTGAAATGTTAGGAGGACATTCAACCACCATCTCTAATCTTAACTGACCGTGTGTGACCCCCCCCTGCAAGCGCTGTGGCAAATCCACAGCACGTGGCGCATTTCATCTGAAAAAAAAATACACCAAGGATTTGAATGTCATGACTTACCTAATAATGATCAGATGTTCTTAAGCTCTCCCTTTAGCCAATTTAAAGGCAAGCCTCGCCACAAAGCACTGAGCACACTTGAGTCAATAAGCCAGTTAACAGATGGGAAAGTAAAAAGAATTCAATTCTTGACTTATTTAATAGGGGATTTGGTGTTGCAGGTCAGGGGGTGTAATCCAGGAGATTGGACACTGATTCTTTAATCGAGTGGCTCGACAGTACATCTCCTTCCTCCCTTCCCGATTTCACTCTTGTAAGAGGGTCTCCCTTGTGTAGCACTGAATTTCAATGGCCCACTCCTCTGCTCGCTCAAAAACCCCCTATTTAACCGCTGCTGCATGGAAACCAGATGGAGATGAGGAGTACAGTACATCAATAAGCCAGGCCTCCTGCTTATTCTCCATAGCTGAGGGAGTAATACTGCACTCATTAACAATTACCCATTCATTAGCAAATTGCAACTGACCAGTCACTGCTAAAAAAAAAAACCTTGAGCCTGCATATCAGGAAATTGGCAAAGACAGGCTAATGAAACCGCAGTGAATGGTGGAAAAAAGGGCAGCAGCTTGGTGGCTCTGTGCCATGCTCAGGTCCTAGCAGTGCAGCGGATCTCTGCTTGTAGCAACAGCTTCGTTTTTGATTCTGCATAGGCTGCTTGTTTCTTCTCGCCGCCTGTGAGACTCCGCTTTCTATCTAGATAAAGCCAGCAGGGCTTTTTAAAAAACTGCGTCATCTTAGAAATACAGTGATTGAGAGTGAAACTGCGTACCGTCTCACATTCAACGCCAGCAGCATCTGCCTGCTAATAGACGCCAAGAAACTAGTGTGCCGACTATAAAGTCCATTTTATGCAATTTATGCCCTATTCCAAAGACTTAGTGCTGAGATAAGTGCTGACAAGATTTTGTCTCTGTCACCAGTAGTTAAAAGAAATGTCTTGTCTGTCTCTGGAGTATTTATTGTAATGGTACATCCGCAACTGCAAGTTTACCACAGCCACATTCTAGCGTTCTGTGTAGAAAGGAGTACACGCTGGGTTTCTTGAGCAGATGGCAATATCCCAGTTCCTGTATTCAAGGCAGGTATTGACAGTTCAGTGTGCATACATTCTTACCACTAGAATACTAAATTAAACCAAGATACCTCCTTCTTATAATCCGCTCCAGTCACTTCCTTTTTTAGAATAAACACATACAAGCACACACACGTCCAAAGAACACACATTCACTTACACATATCTTTATCACACACATAAACCAGGAGACGATGAATTCATCCCCGTGGATCCCCCCCGCCCTGTCCCTGAGTCCCTCAGTATGAGTAATTGTCAGGCCCTGTGAAATAATCGTAGCTTTCAACGCTAATGGAAGCCCTGCACATTCATTATTCAGTCCAGGAAACAGAGTGCTGCAAAGTGTCAGGGGACCTATGAGTTATTGCTCAGCGTGAATTAACCTTAGACTACAAGGGGATGTGGCAGAAGCCCACTGCACTTTCTCCTCCTCCGTCCCCATCCCTTAATGTCTACCTTTGCGTCCATCTGTCCATCTGCACAGGCAGACAGGCACCACGCAGAGAACCCGAGATTATATCACAGCTGCGGCGTGGTCAGACGGCCGGTGATGGGTGTACTGTGTCGCTGCGGACAGAATGACAGACGGTCTGGGCTCTCTTGTGTCACTGCAGCGCTTGACCACAGACAGCCATGACTAGTGGAGGAAAGCTTTCTGTGTTACAGCCCTCCCGGGACTGCTGTGGGATTTATGAGGAAAGCACAGGGAGGAATGCACCAGCAAAGGGATGGGGGGTGATTGTGGGAGGGGG
>NW_019525426.1:910189-994706 GCF_002814215.2 Seriola lalandi dorsalis | reverse complement strand
CTCAGAGGTTGGCTGACCTGCAGATAACACATGGCAAGAAACAGATAGGTTTGATATGTGAACATGCCCACACTTGTGCTCAGAGAAAGGGACACCACCGGCAGAGCTGCCGCAGACTGAGCCGGTCAGTACGGTTACTCCAGACACCTAAAAAGCAACACACATCAGAGAGAATTCCAGCAATGCACTTAAGCCTTCTTCATTTCCCATGTCTAGACGCTGCAAGTCTTAAGTCTAGCTGTTACTCAGCTTTAAAGTGAAAGTGAAGCCACTACACCAAGGTGAAGTAACATTTTTACAACAGGACTAGAGAAAAAAACTGCGGTAACATGCTCATAAATACAAAAGAGCCTTTCTATATATTACTCGTATGTATTTAGGAAGCCTAACTGTCTGCATTTCTGGGAGACAGACACGGTGTGCAATTTGCAAAGGCTAATTTGTTTTAAACAGCATATGGAAAAACTCCGCCTCCACAAGGACCCACTCTTTTGTCTGCCGTGTTAGAAAAACATGCTCAGCCATGCACCACTACACAAACCATTTCTGGAGATTTTTTGGAGGACTTGTAAAAGCCTCTCTACTCGCGCCCTACCCGGAGATGTTTCGTTCCCTCTGCACCGCTACTGCTGTCAATCTGCATTTCAGAATCAAAACACAGGCTGGGAATTGAACAAATTATTTTGCTGTTGGCAAAAAAAAAAAAAAAAAAAAAAAAAAAAAAAAAAAAAAAAAAAAAAAAAAAAAAAAAAAAGGAAAGTAAAAATGACTAAAAGATCCAATCTGACAAAGCAGAAGTGAAGGCTACATGAACAATATGACCACATCAGAATCATTTCACCTGCCTGTCTGCGAGAAGTCATCCCTTGTCAATTTCTGCATGTTATAAGATAAACTAGTGAGGATGGGTTTTGTGCAGTTCTCTCTGCAAGCTATAAAATAACATGAATATCAACATGGAGATAACAGTCTCTGTGCTCCAGGCATTTAAAGCACAAATTTGTGGCCCTCTAGTTTACTGGGTGTAATTGAGTATTCTTGTCTGTGACTGTCTTTTCGACTCAGGCAATTTAGCATGCCAGTATGTTGCAATAAAAATGACCCAATTAATTTGATTAGGAAGCTAAGGTTCAAGATACAGAGTGCGAAAACATGAGTCGAATGGTGAAGAGTGTGAGGGGATGCTAATGAGGAATAAGTTAATGAGGGAGATGTGTATAAAGGAGTTTGTGTGCATGCATGTTACATTTGGTTTAACAAAAGCTTTGGATGAGGATGAAACAAGCATGAGTTGACTTTATTGTGCCCCAGGTGTTGGCAGGAAAATGATCAAATACGTAGCAGCAGAAACTGAACTAACTGTGGTCTTTATGAATACAAAACAGCAACTTGAGCCATTAAATACTGAAACAAGGCATTTGTACCATGCATTTCATGATTGAGGAAATGCTGTCTGCTGTTGAAGATGGTGAAATATGGTTGAAAACTCCATAGTAAGAGAGTAAGTGGATCTTGTGTTAAGATTTTTTTTAGTTTCATGTAGCTACTTTAGGATAAAACTGATGATACATCGTATACAAAATGTCTTTACACATGTATTTGTAGGTCTAGATTACATTGAAATGAATTCAAATATATACAACTTTTCAAAAGTAAACTCAAATGATTGTTATTCCTACATACAAAGGCACTTATGGTCACATTGTAGATTATTTGAAATGTCTTAGAATTCTTTCAGCCTTTAAAAATACTATTGTGTGGTACAGAAGGAACAGCCAGATCATGAAACCTTTAGGACAGTCACATATTTTTGTTATTTTGGCTCTGTTCTCCATCATACTTGGAGCTCAAAAGAACTGTGAAGAATCTTTACACCTAAATCAGAATAATAGAATACATAGTATCCCAAATTTGGGGGACCAAAATATGTTGGACACTTCTTGCTTGTTTCAGGAGCTTTTGGCCTTCAGTCTGCAGGGAAACACATGACCAGTTAGACAGATGTCAGGTGACTGACTTGGCCAGAAACACTATTCCCAGTAATTGGGATAAATGGTTGCCTTGTCTGTATGTTTTGGATCATACCAGTGTCCTAAAATTGGAGGTGTAAAAAGGTCAATGGGTCCTGTGTCCGCCCACTATGGTTGAGAACAACCCCAAACTGTGTCAAAGCTGAAAGTCAGCGCTTTAACCCTACAGTTATACTTTCATCTCAAATCCAATGTGCTGCAGCCTACACAGAGCCAAAACTACAAAAATAGGATATGTTGCTTTCTGTGATACATTATGATCTTATGTTGGCATTGGCCTACATTAGAGATAGACTAAAAATGTGGGAGATTTAGCACAAATCTGGGCAAAGTGAGTTCAGGCAGGGTCACCCTCCACTCATCCCTGCCTGTCTGACACAGGATACACTCTTTGTAGCCTGCACAGGCGCAGAATATAATTTGTTTTAAAATGGTGACATAATTTCCGAAGTATTTCTGCCTTAGGTATCAATTATCATAATGGTTGTCTTTGCCAATACCACGCACTCCTCTCACATCAAACACACACACACAACGCGGTGCGGTGCACTTGCTCCGTTCCTCTCTGAACCCCCCTTCCCACGATCCGCCCACCATCTCGGGACTGGAGTCACGTGTCTCACCGCCTAGTGTCTCTCTGCGAACCGACACTACCACAAATCAAACTCACCCAGCGAACAGTGAAGAGAGAAAGGAGGATGAGGGACGGTGGGGTGCACACGGACAGAAAGACCCTACGACACCAGCGGGCTGCAATGGAGAACGCTCAGTAGAGGATATCCGCTGTGCTGACACGCGAAATGCTCTCTCTGTTTCCCGCAGAGGAGGGATATGACAAGACATCCGAACAGGACGGGAGATGAGATTCACACTGTTTCGGAGACCCGCTTCATCCTGTGATCTCAAGCTGTCCTCCTGTGAGCCGCGGGCTTCGGGGGTGTACGGGACACGGGGCGCGCAGCTCACAGCCGCTCCAGCTCAACTGTGGGTTGAAGAAATTTGGTTCTTTCTGTCTCTTGTCTTAATCTGCTGGAGCTCCGTGGGTCCCCGAGGGGAAAGGTGGTCTTCAGCATGAGGGCTGTTTCAGCAAACTTGTTCGCTGTGCTCTTCATGTGCGCCCTTGCAAGTGTTTTCTACGTCTGGAGCGCACTGGAGAACCGCTTGGAGCGACACAAACGGAGGTTCTCAGTACCGGGCGGAGGGTCTTTTCACCAAGGTCTCCCAGCGGACCTCTCCGCCAAAACTTTCCGGGCATTGCTCGCTGTCCGAGCGGCACAAAGACCGCACTTGGGGGGCAGACTTGAGGCTCGCAACCTTACCGATCAAACTGTCTCTGCAGGAAGTCGAAATTACCATATGAATGGGGATAACAAGAGGTCAGCGCGCCGGGAGGGCCCGGTCAAGTTAGGTTCCCCGGTGGAGGAGGGGATATTTTGGAGTGAATGGCTCGAAGATCTCTTCCCTGAGGGCTTCACGGAGGAATATGCTCGGGATTGGCGAGAGAGAGCCAGGACATACCGGATAGTGAAGCTGGAGCCTGGATGCGGTAGGATATCCAACCAGCTCGCCACTTTTGCAGACGGGAGCAAAGCGTGTGTGCGTTACGGGATAAACGCGGATCAGGTGCAAGGAGAAACTTTGACATATTACCTTGCCAGTTTACTGGGCATCACAAACCTGCCCCCTCTAATACTGTCACAGCTGAACAGCGACAGTGAACAATGGGCGGCTGTGAGGACGCGGATAGATGGTTTACAGTGGAGTGACCGAGCCGTTGTTTCTCTCACTGAGTGGGTCTCCAACCTGACCGGGGTGGTCACACCTGCGCCACTCAGACAGGAGAGCAGCGGGCTGCATCCTGTGCTTGCAGAGCTCCGGAACAAGACGACGGCGGAGCTGCTGGAGCTTATGCAGTGGACCGACCTGATAATATTCGACTACCTGACTGCAAACTTCGACAGGCTCGTCAGCAATCTGTTCAGCCTGCAGTGGGACTCGCGCGTAATGGAGAGGGACACCAACAACCTCCTCAAAACGCCCCAGGGTGACCTTGTGTTCATAGACAACGAGGCCGGACTCGTACACGGGTTCCGGGTCTTAAACATGTGGGAGAAATATCACAATACGGTGCTAAGCTCCGTGTGTGTGTTCAGAAAAAGGACCACGCAGCGCGTGGCGGAGCTGCACAGGCGCAGAGACTCCAGGAAAAGGCTGCTGGAGCTCTACAGAGACAGCGAGCCTTTGTCTCTGGAATTAGGATTTCTCTCAGAGGAGCACGCTGGTGTTCTCCAGGACAGGATAGACAGATTATACAAACACATTTTGCATTGCAAAGGCAAGTACAGCCAGCTGTGAACGTTCAGCACGCACTGGTGATGGATTTGTTGCCTGCACAGTATAATGAGCTCTGCAAACGCGATTGGCACACCTGTGCCAAACTGATGCGCATTACACAGAACTGTCTTGAATATCCAGCTGAACTACCTCTTGTGAATAGAATGTGTTGCTTACTTTATGAATAAGTAAATTTGACACGTTTATAAGCTCCCTGCACATATTTTCACTGTATGCCTCACAGAGAGGAATGATTAAGGCCAGTTTATCCTGTCTTACTTCACTCCACTGATGCTCACCTGAATAGGAATCGATGTAAAGAGTAGGCTATATTTGTGACTAGGGTGTGGTAATGCAGCCCTTCATGTGTGTGTGTTTGGATTTTTGCCTTGTGTTCAGTAATCCTAATGACAAACTCCTAAGCCTTAACATAAGTTGACTCTTGAATACTGTATTTCTGTTGACATCTGGCTGGCTTTTTATAGAGGATCGTTTGCACAGTACACTGTCATAGCAGCACCTGCACTCTTGTAATTGTGTTTGCATTGCATATTCTGCCTTAAAGTCACAGGTGTATCATGTCCATTGTACATGTTGTAAGTACCTTGTAAATATCGTCTGGCTACCTGTTTTGGATATTTGATGCTCCACTAATTTAATGTGCGTTGTAACATTCCAAAATCTCTTGTTCTTTTTGATAAATACACTGTAATATAATTTAACCGTTGTCAGACTGTGTTTCATATGCAGTTTGTACTAAACTGCCTTATTAGACTGCATCAAATATTTACCTATGTAGGGAGCGCGGGGATTTCTCAGGCCTCTGTACTTGCCCATTACAGTGCTCTCATTGTGCTATAGAAATATCTTGTTCTGGCACACTGTTCCCCAGGAACCATTCTGTCAGCCACAGGCACGATACAACAGGAATCTCTAATCCCCTTTACAATCTCACCCAGAATGATGAACTGAAGGAGACAACTGACATAATTTGACATTCTCCGAAAAGGGTTTTAACTGTTCCCTAGCTATATCAACACTCCATCCTTTTTAGACCAAAACGACAGATTGCAGAATATTTGTCACACTTGTGATATAAACAGTCATTGTGCGGCCAAGGCTGGATGGCTTATTGGCTCAATCTGTTCAGATGAAAAGTAAGGAAAGTCCCTTACTGGATGCTTGAGAGGCTGAATCAGTTAATGAGAGCTATGCTCTCAAGGTAGAGCCCCGTTTACAATTATTTCAAGGTTGAATTAGTAATTGTGAGAGGTATGAAAGAAGAAGTACAGATATATTGTTTTGAGGTCAATTGTATTATTTCGCCTTTTACTGTTTCTCTTAACATCTGTCTTTAGTTTGACCCTTCTGGAAGCATCCTTTCCTTATTAGTTCCACCATGGGACCAGCTCTGTGTCTCATTTCTGGTTCTAGACTTATGAGCACATCAGAAAGAAAGTCAATGATTAAAGTTTTAAGTTTCAAGGCCCAATTCTTTCCAGCCTTTGACTGTCCTGCACCTCACCTGGTTTCTTTTACGACTTTTTTTTCTAAATATATGGCCAATTCCAGGGCACACCACAACTGTTTGTACAGCTCCGTGGAGAAGGATGAGAGAATGAGTGTATCTTGTACAAATAGTGGCTCGATTTGAACTCGCAATTGATTTAACTGATTGCAGCACGTGTGTCGTGATTTGTGCTTCTCCCTGCTAGGTCGCTACATAGTTGCAGATGAGCAGCAGACGTTGAAGCAGGTGTAACTGGAGGCTTTTTCCAGAGTAAGTGCCTGCTGCAGCTGTAATAGGGACTTGGGGATCAATATGTGCACTGGCTGTTGTATAGGGAAAAGCAGGTCATGTTAATGTGCTGGTTGCTGGGTGTAGGGTTAGTATATGAACATGTGTGTTTCAGGGTGGGGGTGGGGGTGGTGGTGGTGGTGGTGGGGGGGGGGTTGCAAAGACTGCACTTGCAGCTGGACATGGTGCTCTAAGCATGTCTGTTAATGCCAAACAAGAGATTTACGACAGGCCGCAGACACCAGGGATTAAACACAATGCTAAACTAAGGTCTGCATGTCTAAACCAGACTCACAACCCTTCCTCCCTTCCTGCCTCACACAATCTCCCTCCCTCTATAATTCACCCACATCTCACCCTTCCTGTCGCGCATCCGTCTCTGCTGTTAACATCACTGTCAACTTCATTTGTTAGCTAAATGGAAAATGAAAGTTTCATTTTCCTAATGAGTTTTTTTGTGGACTCCTTTGCACAAGAGAGCCATTTTTTAACCAGGGACCATGCCAGCTGTAATCACACTAATGGTGGATATCAAAGGGGTTGTTGAATCACCCTTTTAACTGTTTGCATATGTTCCACTCTCACTCTTGCCTGGCTTACTTCAGCTCACAACACATATTCTTTCAAGTCCCCCGTTTTTTTTTCCCCACCCAGAGGCAAGCAAATCTTCATTCACATACCTATGTGACATGGTCTGATGAACGCAGCTTGTCCTAGCTTGTGGCACCAGTGATTCCCTCATACATGCCAGTGTTCTGTGGTTTCTTCAAGATGTGCTCATTTTATGTGTCAGTACACTGAATCACAAGCTCAGACAGTCATACAGCCGGGGGCCCGCAGCAGGCCTCAGCACAGACCCCAGGTACTCAAGCTGATCTTCTTTGTGCACATTGCAAACATTCCAGAGGAGCTGAGGGAGGCTCATCTCCATGGACACATTGCAGGCAAGGGTAAGGAGTCCCAGCTGTGTACATAAACTCTTGTCTAAGTTGGCTGTGTTCCTATATTTCATGATTTTTAAAAAAAAAACTCTTAATAAAGTCAGGATCATGTGGAGGTTATATTAAAAGAAAAGGGAGGAATAGTATGACATTTTGGAGAATAATTATTACTGTAGCTTTCTTGGTGAGAGATAGATGAGAAATATATAACTTCTATGTTGGTCTGATCAAAACAAGGACAAGACCAGAGTTGGTTATCATTGCTTAGTTTAGAGACTGGAAACAGCTAGCTGGCTCTAGATAATGAAGTCTGCCTTCAGCTCACAAATCTATCTTGTTTGTTTAATCTGCACAAAAACTGAAGCATAAAAACTATATACTCTGGTTTATGAGCCAGACTATTTCTTGGCTGGGGTAACTTCTCAAAGTCTTTGCTGGTTGCCTGGCAACCTGACAGTGATGACAAGACTTCAGGAAGTAACTGTTACCACGCAAGAAATAGTTTAGCACACAAACAACGTAAAAACTGCTTTAATTATTTTATACCTGTGTGTAAAAATGAGTTATCACGTGTTAATTAGTGAGATTTAGATGTGCTTGCAGGTGGATATTGTGCTATTGAGCCAGGCTAGTTTTTTGCCCCTTGTTTCCAGTCTTTATGCTAAGCTAACAGGCTGTTGGTAGCCTTGTATTGACCAGACAGACAGAGAGGTATCAAATCAATCTCATCTAACTTTCATCAAAAAAGCAAATAAATATATTTCCCAGAATGCTTAACTGTTCTTCTAACACTAAAATCATTAAAAGTCACAAAGCCGACAAAATTTTAGGTACGCTCTAAAAACAGTAAACAGTTGCGTCATTGCACCGAACCGACTGCACCGAGTAAATAAAAAGTAAAGTCGGGTGTTTCGCCAGACACAAGGTGACTGACTGACTTAGACTGTCCCTTTCCAACAGACCTGCCATGTGTGAGGGGATGGACATAACCAGCATTCTTCCATGGCTACACAGTGCAGAGAGCTTCCTGCGCATGACTGAATGATTTCATTATGAAACACGGCACACACTGGGGGGAGAGTCACTTAGTCACAGCTGAGTGGATACGGGCCATGAAGGGTAAACTGGGGGGCCGGGGCAACAACTGGAGGGGCTTTGGCAGTGGTAAGGGCTGTACATGCAGGCTGTGGTGTGCCTGGAGAGCTGGCATAAAGCCTGGCTTTGTCCAAACTAAGGTTGTAAGAACAAGGTCAGGGCCTCTGGGCCTTCTTTCTCAAGACAAAGTAGAAGGTAATGAGTAACAGAGGCAGGCGAGAAGGGGGGTGCACATACCACAACTAATAAGGAGAGAGAAAATGTGTTAAGTGTAGTGACCTCCTCTGTTTTCATCTCAGCATGTGTATGTCCAAATGAATTTAAGTCAAATCTAAAGATGTCCTGTCCTTTTCTCTTCCTCTACCAATAAAGTTGATGTTAAAATCAGTTACACTTTCAGTTGGTGACTATACATAGGTGTGGGCTTTGGATTTGTGGTGTGTAGCCACATTTCATCACACAGCGCGTGTTTAACAAGTCTATGCACCTGGAAACATCACAAGGGACACCCAGCTCCGTTAATCACTGCCAAATGGATTTACTTTTGAAGTCAGCAGTGAAAAGCATGCAAGTGTTTGATAAATGAGAGTGAATAAAGATGTAAAAAGTGAGAGAAAAAAGGTAAAATAAAAAGAGAAGGTGAGGTGGAGTGATGGGTTATGTGTCGGTGTGCGTGTGTGTGTGACCATGTAAAACTAAGCCTCTGATGGGCAATGTCTTCAGCCAATAAACTTGCATCCTTGAGTGGGGGAATTGTTTTTTTGCAGGGCTCTGCCACAGTAAATCAAACACAGGGGAACAGACTAATACATCTGTCCAGCTGTTGTCTAGGCGCTCAGGGCTGCCATGCTTGCAGATTATGGAACAGATTACATCCTCCTTGTCCCTTTCCATCACAAAAGTCTGTTATTTTCATTGTGCTAGTTTATATTTTCAGTCTCTCATGACAACCAGTGAGTCAGATCTTTGACGTAGTTTATGTTGACAGAACTATACTGGCTGATACAGACATACAACGTTTTATGTTCCTCATTATATAATTTCATATTATTATTAGATATGGAACAATAATATAGCCTATAGTATGTATACAAATAGAGAGATCTGCATATAATCCATTAAACTGTTTTTGAAACAAGAACTGTTTAACCTCAGTCTGGATTTCCTCTATTTTCCCTTAATACGATTTGCTTCATGCCAGTCATTGCATACATAAAAATAAATCCTGATTAATTTCCCCACTTAATTCCATCCTATTTGTTATGCTTCGTCCCTCAAGCTCTGTCTCCAAAATGTCAGACCATAGCCTGCAGAAAGTCATAAGCCTCATTTGATTTCATGTATAACATTTGCATTTTGGAGCATAAAGAGAATAGGTCTACTGCCATCTTTCTTTTTTTCACAGATAAACTGTATAATGATGGCCACACACCAACAGCACATTAAGATGGAAAAAAAATTGCCCTAGTTGTAAGTCAAAAGCTCCAAATGAAATGTTGGTAAAAGAGCTAAATTCAGCATGTGCTTTACTCCGCCATCGTAGCACGTCTTGAAATTCTCTTTTGTTTATTTAATCTAGGATTACTCAGCCATGACATTAGCTGCCTCGTAAGGACCTTGTTGTGTTCAAGTGTTTTTGCCTTGCTTTTCCCCTCCTTACTTCAACTGAAATGTTGCACAGCATTTGATTGACATGCTTGATGGATTTTGATATTCCTCTGGGTGATGCCTGTTGATTCGTCAGTACAGCCAGGGGACCTGTTTCAAGTACATGCCGTTTCACTCATTTGCATCTGGGTTCATCTCTATGTTAATGTGAATTAGTATGCTTATGGAAATGACTGTTTTTTTTTCTTTCGGTCTTTTTGCTGGAAAGAATCACTGATCGCATTCATGGGGAGATAATCTATCATTTTGCTGTTGAATGCGTTCTTTCTCATGGCCACCTGCACCTAGCTGAGACTGCGGCCGTAATTAAGATATTTCTATGCAAATGTCATGAGGGGAGATTATGAATCAGCCCCAATGCCAGACAAGAGTTGATTGGTCCAAATTAGCTGGCTGGACATATGGTTGTGTCTACCTGACAAGGACGTGAGGATGATTTTTCTAATTCTGAAAAGGTGTATGCAAATGCTGCACCACTTGGCAGACTATTGTAAAACTTTCATATCTGTATGTATTTTATTAATTAGATTTTAAATTAGCATTTATAAAACCTTACCCCTACTCAACAGCATTAAAATATGTGTTCATTTTCGCCATACTTGCTGGCACAGTGGAGTTTTTGGTTTTTTGCTTTTTTCCGGGGGCTGTTACTGTTTCATAATAAGAGCTTTGTCCTCTCCATGCCTGAAGTGCACAGAGAATCGATACACAGAAGGGCAAGAGGACGTGTGATACTGGTGATGACAAAATACCTACAACTTGCTGAAACAGCACATTCCTTCCTGCTGGCTGACCACTTGCTTTTCTGAATGTTAGTGTTGGCTGGAGGCTGTACCCTGTCAGAGACCCGCATGTGGTTACTCGCAGTAGTCTTTTTGAATTATAGCACCCAATGGCTGCGCCTGTGCTCAGTAATTTGGTCATTTCTATGTAAATTACACTGTGTGCCACCATCGTCGGCTGTTGTACCACACAAGTGCTCCGGCGTTCCGTAATGTTCCATAATGGTACACTGTTACACTGAAATGATTAAAGCTAACTGTGAGAAAATGTCATGACGGTCAATCAGTAGATAAGTCAACAGGAGCATAGACAGAGGAGCAGGTCACTCAGGCATGCAGCGATGAAGATGGGCCTAAGAAGCAGGCAGTCGTTTTGGGTTGCGTCCAGGTGCTAGCCTCTCTCTTTAGAGGGGGGAAGACAGAAGAGCTCACTAGAGACAAATATTAGGGGGGGGGGGGTTATGGCTGACTCTGCAGTATCATAGTCATTTGAACAAGACTGCACGTGCCTTAGTGAAGGTCAGATGGGACTGCTGAGTATAGGACGCAGAAGAATTGGGGCAATGTATAAAAATTGTGACACAATTATATACATAGAACCTAACGAAGCCTATGTGATTTCATAGCTATTCCACTTCAGGATTTTATAAACTTAGACTTGGGTACAAATCTTGCCAGCACTGCAAGCCAGGCAATCTCAGCCCTCACAGACACTATTATCCTTTCTGTCCTTGATAACAATATCCCTTGATGGCAATGTCACATTGAATTATCCTAAGAAAATCAGTTTTCTGTGTATTTGAACTAGCTGCTGTCAGAGTTATCTCAATTTTTTTTTAACAAAAAGTGCAATCTTATCATGATTCACACCAGACCATAACCACAACTTAGTCTTAGCTTCTAGTCAAAGATGATGAGCAGGGTTATGAAAATGTAAGAAATTTTAGAGGTTCAAATGTTAAGAACAAAGGCTCTAGGGCATCTGGGTAGTGTAGAGTTGAAATACTGCCTGTGACTACAGAAACTTTAAAGTTAAAATGTTAAAGGCCCCCTGTCGAGTTTTTAACCACTAGTGGCACTATGAAGCAATATTTTTTTTTTTTTACAAGAAACCATGATAATGAAATGCATGTGTACACACAAACACAACACATCACACACACTAGGTGTCGGCTTCACAGTATTGCACTGAAAAAGACTGCAGGTTAGCAAAGATAGATGTAAACGCGGTGTGCAGTATGTGCCTGGTGAGGAACTTGAGTGGGTGCCATCTTAGAAAAAGTGTCTATTAATACATGACTTCATACCACTATGATTTCATCTTTCATCCACCACAGGTCAACAGAATGGCTGGCAATGACAGGGAATATGGGAATCTGGCTGTGACTAAACTGGGAAGAACAAAAATAATAAAAAGGGTAATAAAAAATGCAGACATCCTGTGTTTTGCTTGTCTTTTATAGAGACAAGATAGATATAGAGAATTTTAATTATGTGTTATTATGTACACTTTAAAGACATTCCTTTCCTTTCACACCTGTAACCTAACTCATCTCAAATAACAAGTCTGAGACATCCAGGCCGCCCACACCAGCAATTACACTGCACTCTGACATGACTGTAGGGTGAGGCTTAGTGTCTAGCACTTCATGACACCCTCGCATTGACCGAACCAAAGGAGAAACAATACACGGCGTAATAGTTCACATCCTCCCAGGGTTGAGAGGCAATTCAAGCCACAAACCTCTATGTTTTAACCTTATACTTAAGTATATCATGAATCCATTCAACTGAAATGTTGAATGTGGGAGGTTTCAATATCCATCCAAGAATGAAAAAAAGAAGAAGGAAAAAGAGCACTTAACATACAAGGTGGGGTTACAGGAAATTCAGAGAGCCATATCATTTTGTGAATCAGCAAAGTTGAAGTCAACAAAACAAGAGGTTTTGATTTAGTGATGTCTCTCCTATCCTTGTCTCAGTTTTTTCAACTCTCTTTTTTGTCTCCCTCACACTTTTATTCCCCCTTAATTCCCCTCCACTCTTCCTCATTCTGTTTCTTCACATCTATTTCGCCTGTGCAAATATTGCCATTGTGAGATCCCGCGGGCATTGATTGATTGCGGGTGGGGGCAAATCATTCGGGCTAGTTACAAAGACATCTTCCACAAAATCAATGCCACTGAAAGAGAGACTAAATCTTTTTAAGGTTCCACAATCGCATGTAATATACCACTGTCTACCACAAGGGGAATATCTAGTATTTTCTCTTATTTTGTCCCCTTTCATTTTCATCCCCACTCCTTTGATTTTTGAACCACCTCATCTATTCTATATCATCTATCCTTAAAGAGAAAAGAGGGGGTTTATTGGGCACTTGAGCATTGAAATATATCATTGAGATCAGCTACCGTATATGAGTCCATTTAATGGCAAAATTTATTGCCTCCCATCAGGTAATGGAAAGGTATAAATATTGGCTGTGAGATGCACTAAGACAGAAAACAGACATCCGCAGCAAGGGCAAAGAGAGTGCAACAAAGTGATTCATTCATTTGTGTGTTGACCGTTATGTTCCTCCTACTTTGCCTGTCATGGGGAAGTAACAGGGAGCAATATAGTTATGTAAGAGCTAAATCAAACTACAAGTTGGAAGTTTAGCGATGGTGACGCTGAAGTCATGCAACCGTGGTGTCGTTTGTTCAAAGCCAAACATTAAGCGTTTTACTACTGGCGATATTTAGGCTTCAAAAATCAAAAAATAGGTGTTCATTTATGAAGATTATCTGAAAAAGATGTGTAAGTATCATAAACTTTTTTTCATCCAAGAGCTGATTCTCTGCAATAACCCAGTAGAAAAATCCCATTGGCTTTTTGTTGTTTGGAAGCAGGGTGATGCTAACTTCCAGAATGGCTTTCAAAATAACATAATCCCTGCAGCACCCTATACAGAGTAGTACTAAGTTGAATGAATATGACTTATATAGGGAAAATAAACAAACAAGAAAAAATTGTGTGATGGGGGACATAAACTTTTCTTTTTCTTTTTCTATTTTGACTATAAAAACGTGAAAGATCAATCAACGATGAAAGAAATGGTTTCGACACACTCATTCACACTGTACATGTGCACAACATACAGCAGGAGACTGAAAGAGATCCAAGGGCACACACCTGGTACACAGATTGAAAGAAACCTCTGCTTTCACTGACAGACAAACAAATGGAGGGCGATGTAGTGACTAGGCTAGGGACAGGCAGATGGGTGACTTTGGGTGTGCAGGTTTAAAGAATGTGAGCTTGCTGTGCAGGAACAACAGAGTCAGGCTGGGCCACGACCCCGACCATGTTCTGTTTTTATAACCCTCAGCCTTTTCAAAAACATGGCTATCTCTGCCGTCCCCAAATTCTCTGCTGTATCTTTCTATCTGAAGTTGCCGCTGAACACGCAAGTCTGCATTACACGCTCATATTCCCATCTCGTAAAAACAATAGGTGTGTGTGGGTACGTGCATGTCGTCAGCAGGCTTGTATTCCATGCTTCTTCCATGATTCAAAGGCAGAAGATAGTTGACCACTCGAACTAATCCATCAGCCTTGTTGGCTGTCAACATGTTGCCCTTCATAGATATTAGGAAGCCTGAACGACCCCCGCCCCCTCCTCCTTCTCTCTCTGTGCCTGTCCCCCTTTTACCCCTCCCAGGTGTTCCCATAACTCACCGGGCCTCAAATCCCACGCAGGCATTCCTGAACTTCAGAGGCACATCGGCAGATGAGAGCCTGGATTTATGGCTTGCTGATGGACAGTGGAGGGGGGAGCGGAGCGTGAGAAGGTGATAGGGTCCACTTCAAAGCGGAGGAAGCGTTTGTTGTTGTTCTCTCCTGCGCTCACTGGTGCACAGCTCTCTCTTCCCTCTGCCCCTCTGACAGCTGGAGTGCTCAGTCACTGGTTCACACACTGTTACGCAAACAGCTATGTTAGCTTTCATTAAATTTTTTTGTAACCTACATGAATAGATATAGACATGGCGTCTTTAAAGTTTGCCTCTGTCCCTCTCACACATTGACAGACACACAGAAATATTACAGACATGATTTAGCCTTTCATTTTTCATAATATCAAAGGTGACCCTTCAAAGATTGCCTCCAAGCTTTTCTTATTGTGCTTGGATAAAATATTCCTCTTGCTCCTAAATGCCACCTCTGTCTGTGCTATTAGAATTTATTTGTGTGACTTTGCATATAACATCATAGGTCACAGACAACAGTGCGAGTGTGTGTGCATCTATGTGTCTTTGTATATGCGTGAGAGTGTTTGTATTTGTGTGTGTGACCGCACCCTCCATCCCCAACCGGCTAGTGTTACACTGCAAGGGGCCCACGGTGTGTGAGGTTGATGGATGTGTGGAGTGGTATCGTCTCTCTGAGCCGGATGTGTAATGAACCCTGCTTTGCTTCTGTAACATTTGGGTTGATTGATTACAAACAAGGACCATTTAACATGCAGGGGTGCTGCCTCTTAACAATGCAACATAGCTTTACAGATGAGATCACACAAAGCATGAGTAAAGACGCCCTGCTTTTGTCTACAATGTGCTGCTGATTAAATTAAAGCTGTGTGCGTGTTATCAAGCTTTCCTTCAGCCCACATGAGAGTAATAACCCAAGATGAAAAAAAGGTATGTGATGATTCATATACAATTTTCACATCTTCACAAACTGTAGTGCCAGAAGTTCACTACTCACTTTTATGGAAGAGAGGATACACAGAACTATATTTGTTGCTGCAGGTTTAAATATACAAACCATCTCTCTTTTATGTCTCATTTCCTTTTCTTATCCTGTCTGCCTTTCCTTAACTACTTGAACAAACAATAAGCTTTTCCTCTTTGAGTTTCCCCAACTCTATTTGTTGTTAAAGGGATAGTTCGGGTTATTAGACGTGGGGTTGTGTGAGGTAGTTAGGCATAGTCAGTCTATTCCCTGCTGTAAATTTGGATCGGTGTACTATCAGTTGGGAGAACGTTTGGAGCACTGGCATAAAAGGTGAGTGTAGGAACATGGTGGTTCAACAGTTGAGAAAGTGTAGTTCCAAAGGAAAAGGCTGTTTCATGGCAAGATCAAGCAGTGAAAATATTCAAAATAAAGTGTACACTACCAATTTTGGTTTTGTTGGTGGCCATTTTTAAAGTATCTAAAACAGGTTCTGACCCTGTCCATAGCAGCACATCCCTCAGCTTCTGTGCCAGCACTACTACTTCTCTAAAACCTCTGGCAGGTAATACATTTTGTATAAGTACCTCATACAACACAGCGTCAAATAACCCCAACTATCACTTTAAGGTGGAAAGCTGATGTAACTTGTGGCTGTTATTCCCAGTAACCAAGGCAATTCAAATGGCGCCAGTCCTCCTGCTGCTTAATCAGACCACTGCTTGTTCACTCTCCCCTTTCTCATGGTCTCGCTTGCCAACTAAAACCAGCCGGGCATTATTGAAAAGCAACCTGCATCTTTCATCTAATGAAATCTTCTGAAATGTCAGCACTTACACATGACTTTTGTACGGAATGAACTTTTTTTTTTTTGTGCAAACTTGTGTGAACTTTATTCACCCCCTATACATACACACTGCACACAAAAATTCAATTAAGAATGTAAGAACACTTTCTCACTCAAGTGAATGGGGAAGTGGTCTCAGACTTTTGGACCTCACTGCATAGGCAGTGACTTCAAAGAGTATTCAGACTTCTTCTCTTTTTTGCACATTTGCAGATGCAGATTAAATTAAAATTGATAAAATTGCTATTTCTTTCCATTTATCTATACTCAATAACCTTTAATGACAAAGTGAAAACATATTTTTGCTAATGTTTGTATTTTAACTGAAATCTCTGTGGGACTTCAAACTGTGGTCAGGGGGGATTCCTGTTTGTTTTAATTATCTTTGAGATATGTTGAGAACTTGACTGGAGCCAAATCTGTGGTAAACTGAATTGATTGGACATATTTTACAAAAGGCACACACCTGTGTATATCGGGCCGAATAATTCACACCACATATAAGGACAAAAACAGAGCCAAGGGAGTCTCTGTAGACCTCTGTGATAAAACTGTGGTTTTGTATAGATCGGAGCAAGGGAATAAAACTACTTCTTAACCTTTGAGTGTCCCTAGGAGCACAGTGGTAATTGTAAAATGGATAGTTTGGAACCAGCAGGACTCTTCCTAGAGTTGGCCAAATACAGAGAGGTCCTTGATAGTGCACATGACCTTAGACTAGAGCAACAGTTCACCTTTCAGCACCCGAAGCATACAGCCAAGACAACGTTGGAGTGGCTTCAAGACAAGTCTATGACTGTGCTTGAGTGGCCAAAGAGGACCCTAGAAGACTTAAAGCTGTAAAACAGAGAATTAAGGGCCTGAATACTTTTGTAAATTAGAGATTTCAGTTTTTGATTTTTAATAAACTTGCATATTCCTAAAAACATGTTTTCGCTTTGTCATTAAGCGTTATTGAGTGTAAATTGATGGTCAAAAATGGCAATTTTATTGGTTTAAAATTAAATCTACAACACAATAAAGTGTGCAAAAAGTGAAGGGGTCTGTATACTTTCTGAAGTGGCCATATTGATCCTGTTCCCGTTTGTCTCTTGTGTATGCCCTCATAGTTTTCCATTTCTACTCCTTGCAGGGAGCCTCTCTAACCTGCCTCATTTAAGTCACTGCAGAAGAGCTTCTGCAAAAGCCTTATGCTAGATGTGTGTGTGTGTGTTTGTGTGTGTGTGTGTGTGTGTGTGCGTAGTGAGTGTTGTGCTGGCCCTGAAGTGACACAGTGAGGGTATAAATAGAGCAGGCCCACAGATCACTGTGCCAGACAGAATGTGGCATCTGCTGTGCTGGGAGTGCAAAGTGTTTGAGAGCCTCTAAACTCCGCTCCATTCCTCTTCCCTCCTCTCTCTCTCATCTTTCTTCCTCCTCTGTGCTCCTGTCTGTTCATTCCCTTCCTCTCTCTCTCTCTCACTCCCTCTTTTTACCTTTTTCATCTTTTCTCTTCCCCCCTCCTTTAGTCCCTTTTTCACTCTCTGTCTCTTTCCTTCAGTCCCTTCCCTGCTCTGTCTCGTTTTCCTCTTGCCCTGCCCCCTTCTCACAGACTGCCACACATCTGCTGCCATGTGTTGAGTGTTGTGGAGCGGTCCCATTTTTCAATTTAGGCTATAAGATCCTATTTCTAAACACACAGAAGGAACTGGAGAGGGGGGTGGGGGGAGATAGAAACGACGGAAGTAGGAAAAAGGCAGATAGTTGGCCCTGCAGTGGTTCACATCAAAGCCCTGATTTTATATTTACCATGCTTTACAAATTCCTCCACTGCAATGCTACACATGTTCCATGTAAAAACAATTTAATCCCATGGGATTATGCGGTGTACTTGCGAGGCAATCTTGAGCGGGACGGGCACTTCTGTAAGCGCAGGAGATAAAAGCAAAGTCATTGTGATTCTCTGCAGGTTATTTCCCACCCAGAGCCGATTATTAATCCTACTGATTTAGCGATTCATTTCCCTGCTCTCAGTAAAGCCATTACAAAGTGACGGTAACCCCTCTGCCCCCACTATATCACATGTTGCAACGGACTGTAGCATATCACGCAGAGATGCATATCCTAACAACATGCTTCATTTGTATTCGACACTCAAAGTCCCCCTACACAGACACACTCTACACGAAAGTTCAATTAAGAAGGAGTTCCTTCTAGCGTCATTACTGTATTCATTCATCTACCGGTTTTTTTTATTTCCCAAAAGCACACCACTTAATCTCATAATCTGCTTTTACAGTGACTAGTGTTGTATTCCCTAAAAGACAGGGGACAAACAGATTGCACAAGCATACATGCATGCACACACAAACAGTCCCAGTGTCAGCCAAATTAATAAGAAGCTTACTCGTCATCAGATTTCCATTTTTAAAATAATTCATCCATTCTTCCTACTTCCCATCCCTTTTTCCTTTCATCCTATATCCTTCTCCTTAGCTGTCTCCACGCTCAGCGACAGGTAGTCTTCCACATTTGTTTGCTGACTCAGCGCTATGTCCACCCTCTGGCAGTCCTATAATTGTTTTAGCAGTTGATGTTGGACAACGGCAGTGGGAGACTTGCAGCAATACAGGGAAAGAAAAGGAGGGGCTGCCATCAGGAAGATGGGGGACTGTCCAACCGTCAGTCAAAGAACAGCAGCAGGTCAACTTTTCATCCTTTTGTTTGCTCGCAGGCAGTGTTCTCGTCTGTGAAGACGAAATTCAATCTTCATCCTTTCACTCAAGTTTTTCTCTCCCCTCCACATTACCCCGCCCTTTTGAGAAAAAATATTCTCTGCTTCTATCCTCCCTCTAACCTGCTCTTCCCTTTTTCTCACTCGTCTTTCCTGAATCCCTTTCTTCTTCTTTCTCAGCACTCCGTCAGCCACACCAGCAATGCACACACACAAAAGACTCTACTCCATTTTGTAGGCCTCGGGCGTTGCTGTTTGAGTGAACATTGTGTGATTCTTTTTTCGCCTTTAAATCTGTAATTACCTCAGCGATTGAGCCAAACGCAGTCGCGCTCCCTCATCTTCCCCCATCCCCCAATTTTCCACTCTGACAAGGAAAGAAATAAGGTTCATTTTTCCACCTTTTGACTGACAGCTGCGGTGTTACCTTGAGATGAATGCTAGACTATGATCAGAGGACACAAGTAAAATTTATAAGGTCAGCTTCAACTTGAAAAGATAATAAGAGGTTTGTGATGTGGGAGGCTTTGCTTTCAGTTGACAGGTTTCTTTGTGAAATGTGTTTCCCATTTCTTTTCCTAACAAGGAGTGTGTGGAAACCCTTCAATCATCATCGGAACACTCACAAATTGTGAAAGTCTGGCTGGTTTGGCAGCCAGTTTTTAAACTATTCAAAAGTGTCTCTTCCTTTTTTCTCAAATGCTCTCCCTATCTCACCAAACACACTCACCTTGGAGCTGTGTCTCTTTCAGTGTTTTGTAGGCTGAGTCCTCGACAATCAACCACGAGCCACAGAGGACGCCATCCGGGGACTTGGAGGCTTGGAAGGCTTTTGCCACTGAGAATTTTCCAGGGCCACATCAGTGCCAGGATTCCATATGTCAGGGGGCACAGAGGAGCATTGTGACCCGGCGCCCACATTTAGGAGCCTGCTGAGAGGAAGCACAGAGGAAAACACTGAATGTCATTGTTATATAGTGCCAATGATCTGCTCTGTTTCCTCAGCTATGATGTCATGGAAGTTAGTGGTCCAGCTGTGGCCAAGCACGCATGACTGTTGAAAAAAGGCTGTTAATCTCAGCATTGTGTGTGATAGCTTATTATGAGCTTTCTTGCATGCAAGTTATATTTGATGTTCATTTCAATCTGCAGTCATATTTATATTCACATACAGTACCAGTCAAACGTTTGCACACACATTCCCTTGCCAGTGAATGGGCGAAGTGAAGTTTTGGTGATCTGAACGTATAAGTGGTGTGTTCTCTACTCTACAGAGTGCGACTCAGTGGTAAGTACACACTTGTTTGCCACTGATGAAGCGCAGATGTAGCAGGAAAAATGAGCATGTCATGAGTAAAGCCAAGGCATAACAACGTTAGACAAACCTCCCATTGTGTTATTTCTTCCTCTGAGAGAAAGAGAGAGTGTGTCAAACTGTATCCAACAGATCTTAACCAGATTAGGTCAGGGCCACTTTATGAGACAGAGAATCTTCTGTAAACCTGAGACAGAAAAGTCTAGACAAATCAGACAATTTATTTAACAACATTCCCATGTGACAAAAGTTAATTCTGTTGAAACATTTAGTTAATAATTAAACAAAGATAAAACTTGACAGCACAAAGGCTTTTATTTTTGTACAGGGGCACAGCTGTGTGTAGCTTTGTACTAATACAGCAACATTGACTGAGGTGCAAAAGGCTTCTGTCCCCTGGCCTCTGTGATATGGCCTTTGGTATCCAAATAAAATTGGCAATTGGCAATCCAGAAGGGCACCACATCTTTTGTGTCATGATTTGCAATGCTTTGCATGCTCTGCCTGCTCACGCTATGAGCACCTGTGCTCTGTGCTATTTTTGTGACAGCTGGTGGAGGCCAGATCACATCATTATACATAGAAAACCTGGCTAAGTATGTTGACCGTCAGTGTTTCAGTCCAGAAATGTTAATTTAACATATAAAAGAGACATCACCTGATTGTGGCAGTTTATTTGTGCTACCACACATTCATATTTAGACTGCTGTACCGTATATTCACACTTACAACTCCTTAAGGAGACTAAATGCAGCTCTGCTCTCACAGTCCACTACTAAAGTCTATCTTTTGGGTATAAATCCAACATTAAGGTCAAGGATGGTCACATGCTGAGATAAAAGCTAGTTTATACAGAGATCAACTTTCCAAGCTTGCAGACCTAGTTTCGTTTCCCATTTACATCCGACAGACCTCTCTCATTGAGGACTGGAACATAGAGAGGTCCAATCCCAACGTCTGTTCGCTGAGACAAATTGAAGACTGGAAGATAGAGGAAATTGATAATCCCAGAAAAACACTACTAAGAAAGAATAGAAAAAATATGAAGTCGAAGTGGTTTGTCTCTAACATGATGATTTCATGATGATGAAAATGTTTTCAAGTGAGCTCTCAGTCTAATTAATAAAATGAATTTTAATAAGCACCAGGTAACATAAAAGAAACATAAAAATGTCACAAAAACCAAGTTCTGATTTAGCATCAGGTGACGTCAGCCAAAATCGACAAGTTCTGTGCTTTGAGAAAAGGCCGGACAATGAGATGAGAGAGATAAAATGAGATCAGGTGAGACACAATATGGTATGTCAAAATGGATATGACTAAACAAAAACTAGAATATATAATGGTATTATGGTTATATATGGCATATTGTACTATATAAGCAAAAGATGCACTTTTGCTTATATATTCCTTAATAGAACGATCTGAGTGTTGAGTTATTATGTCTAAAAAAAAACACAATTTATTTTTCTTTGGATAATCGTGTAATAATGAAAAGGCAATTCCTGTTTCTCATTATAAATCTTTGCTATTGTTTGGTATAAAATGGGAAATTTTCCTTTCTTTTGTCTGGAAACGTGATTTGTGGTAATGATTTATTGATTCAGTCACAGTCTTGCTTTTGAACATTATACCACGCGCCATTTCAATTGTATAAAACAAAAATAAATAAATCAGTCATTCGGATAAAAGGAGATGAGAAAAAGGCGCAGGTGTGCCTTGTTGCCTGGCTCTTTCTACCTCCCAACTGTTGCTAAGCTATATGTTGAAAACAAATAAAAAATAGTAATCCATCCATACTGCCTGAAATTCTCTCCCATGTGTAACCAATGAATGAAAGGACCACTGAGGTATGATATATTTCAAATTGCTTCAGGAATACAAGCCTAAGCTTAATTGCGTCCGCACACTGAACTGTGCAGTGAGAATTCAAACTTGTCATATTAGCTGAGCTGGATGTTTGATTCCGAATAACGTTATTACCGTCGCCCCCCGTGACACCCTGTTTCTGCAGCTCTGAGCAGAAGTGGACCGTGAGCCCCCGCAGGAAACTGCTGGTTGCACATCACTGCGCGACGACTAGTGGTGTAAGACAGTTACCGTGTTCACAGAGTGTGTGTAAGAGGCTGATAAGAGCAGTGTTTGGATCAAACAAGGGTAGGAGAGGGAATATATGCCAAGGCAGCGATGGTGCTTTACTGGTTCATCTGCTTTGTGTGTTCGGGTCCCACTTCGTGTCTGTCTGTGCATTTGATGGCACGCTTCAGTGCCAAAGAAAAGCCAAATAGCTAAAAGTTTCAATTCACTGAGACATGAAAAGTACTTAAGTGCACACGAGATACATTGTTTTTCAAGAGACACTGCAGAAAAAAGGTAGTAGAAAAAAAGTTTTAATAGTTAACCTAAAAAAATGAAAAAAGCATGTTGTTCCTCATTGGTTTTTCTTTTTCTGTGTCATCTAAGCACAAAAAAATCACCACTGATGCATTTTTGATCACAGTTAAGAAAGTGTAAGTGTCATAAGTCATTAGTCTGGTTCATGTAACCCGCATATTTACTCTAACTACTCATTCTAGCAATCCAGTCTGAGGTAGAATCTGGGCTTATTATTCTCTCATGGGCTTATTGATTAAATGACGTATTGATGGAAGGCTGCAGCCTCGAAGCTAGGTATTGATTCTGTGTTTCTAGGGAATGGAGGCATGGCCATAAAGAGATTTTGTAACTCTTAATAGCCTTAGAGAGGTTAAGAGAAGATTGTGACTAATGTGGCACCATTATCTGTGAAGGGCAATATTGCTCCTAATGTCAGAATTTGGTAATGAATGCACAAACACGCACACTGACCCTGTTTCATCCTTATGAGGGACTTTGACTACATTAACATCGTAACCCCGGACCCACAATCCCAACTGTAGCCGCTTGGAGAAGCAAGAACCAGCAAAAATTCCATTAATTAAGAAAAAAAAAAAGGTTTACAAATGGACGAAGTGTGAAACCGCACACACACTTTACATTTTTCAAACCTACACTGAGAATGACACACCCATACTGAGGGAAGGGGTATTCTTGTCGCCCCCACCCTCTCTCTCTGACTTCAGTATGTCTGTTTTCTTGAGGGAGCTTTTCTCCTACTCGACGAGAGAGAGAGAGACAAGAGGGCGAGAGACAGAGGGGAAGAAGAAGAAGAAGGCAAAGCACAGAAAGAGAGCTTAGTCTAGATATCCCTTTAGCTGTAGACCACAACGAGTTGGTGCTTTGCGTCATACATATGACAATGCATTCTGGACGTACCTATGATATAGAGTCCATTTAAAAAAAAAAGAAAAAGAAAAGTGAAACTGAGGGTGCAGTGTAGCATTTTAGAAATGGATGACCTTAGTTGTAAGACAGACATTATGGGTTCAGAATAGATGGAACAACAAAAAGAAAGAAAGATTAAATAATTTGACTTAATGATGGGAAAAACTTCTCAGGTGCAAGAATGAATTGTTGTACTGACATGTAAGATGAAAAACTACATTTATATTTATACAAAGCTACATTATCATTATCAACTGTAATTACTGGACAAAGGCCATACCTTATTTGAAAGGAGTTAACTTGAATCCTTTAATTTATCTACTTAGGTTATTTGACACCCCATTTATATCAGTGAGGGTAGACTAAATACCAGCGGTCTAATGCAAGTATAATGCAATACAAAGCAACAGCACCACAAACTCCAAAATTATCATTATTTTGAACTGTGACTTCTCTAAAACAGCTTGAACAAAAACATATCATTATAACCTTCTTGAAGGTAAGATTTGCAGGACTGTTTTAGCTAATGCAGTCTGTAAACTGATTAAGTGTTTCTTGACTGGCATAAGAAACAGTGCAATTAGGCTACTTTAAGTAATTAAAACAATAATAATGATAATGATAACATAATTTTCCTTTGCAGATTGAAGTTGATGTTTTTAGAGAAGACTTTTACAACAATGGAGCTCTTCATCTGTGTCCTTCATATGTGCTCTCCTTGCACAAACTGTTTTTTTTAATTCTACTTCCCTCACCTGCATCTCACTCTTTACTGCCTCTGATCAATCTTGACAGCTGTCCTTCCCCTTACTTGCCCTACAAACAAACACACACACACACAGAAAGCAAATATTATTGAGCATGTGCAGCATTACTAATTTCGCCAGATAACTGCAAACCCGAATGAATCTCTCTTTACTTCTGTCCATGATTCAGATCAGGTTGGTGCTATTAAAGGTTTTATTCAGCAAAGTTTAGCTATCCTGCTTCATGGGACGGGCTTCAGGAATCCACAAAAAAACTCACAAAACAGCATATTGATTTTGTTTTATGTTGCAAGCTGACAAGTGAGCGAGTGGTGGAAAAGTCAAGAGCATCCAGAGAATGATCCAGAGGGCAAATTAGGAGCTGGGAGACAGAATAAAATATCAACAGATAAATGGGGAGAGAGAGGGAGAGATGCTAACTCACTCCGAGTACTGCTCCTCTGACAGACCAGTGCTGTTGCACTGAAGGACATTTTATCTTGAGACCAACAACTGACCTTATGCCAATAAAACAATGTTAAATCTGAGGCATTAGGTAAGTGTTTTCTGTCTGCTCTGCTCCTCTGCCAAAGCTACCCCCTTCACTCTTGGCTGGCATTTCTGAGAGCTTGATGTTCTTTGTGTTGCCAGCTTCCATGCACAGGCTTTTCTGAGCTGTAGAAACACAATTTGGGTAAACAAATTTAGCTCCTATTGCTTGTCACATTTTGTTTCCCTACAATCCCTGGGCAGAGAAAGAATAATTCCTATCAGTAGCCACATATTGGATTTATATTGAGTGCTTATTCTAATGAATTGCAAGTCAATGAGCCTTTTAATTGTTTTCAGTTTTATGCAGAGTGCAGGATGTTGCTGTCTCTTGCTGTTCAGCAGAGCTGAATGCAGTGAAAGATTTTAAAATGAAGTCAGGTGACCATTTAACTTCACATTGGGCATGAAAAGTGGTTCAATAGCAATGTTTAGATGTTATCTTGCTGTGATGTGTGTGGTGAAACAGTTTGTGCTCTCAATTCCAACTACAAACCTAACCAGAATTAAACATCTGTTACAATTAAATGCCCTCTGGAATCACAGTTTCAGTTTGAATCGTTACATCAGTATGACATAAGCAGGTCTCATGTCATGGCAAATTTGACTTTGCCAATGAAATATTTTCACTGCATCTTCCTTTCTGTTTATATTCTTATGGTACATATCGTCTGGTGACAATCTTTATATAGGAGTAATCCACTTTAAAACAGCTCAAAAAAATTTGGCGAATACCGAATCATCCTCTATATCAAGTGGATGCTGGAGGCTTATTTGGAACGTGGTTTATGGTTATTTATGGCATACCATTCAAATCAGGGTAACAGTCAACCACTATTTGCCAAATACTGCTTGTGTGAAGCCCAGCTCAATAGCCTCTTTAGATCTCTCTACAGAGAACAGCTTGTTTTTCCTCATCTCTCTGTCTCTCTCTCTCCAGACCTCTAATCCTGCTCTATTGTCGCTCAGTGCTGGTTTATGGAGGTTAAGGATGTGAACAGAAGGGAAAAGCAGTCAGTATAATTAGAAACTCCCCATTAACACGAGTGTTAAAATTCACAATTTGCTTGCTCTTCCTGTATTCACATAATAAATACATCTTAGTTTGATCTCGTAGCTTTCACTCACAGTAATTTATTTTTAATTGATGATTGATCAATAAAATGCTCTCCTTTTTGAATTTGCTTTCATATATTGCTTCTGGTCATGTTGCCTAACCCCCCAAGGAAACCACAGCCCCCAGATACTGCCTTTACTGTTAATACGTTTGTATTGATGATTACACCTGAATCACAGAAATAAGTCACTGTTTTTAAACAGAAGAGAAATTTGGATGTCTGGACATTTTATACTTTTGGGAGAAGTTTCAAATCACTCTTATCAAATTTCAGCCTCAGAAGCAAATTGTTAGTCACATCTGGTCTCTGACCACTAGCCATGCTTCTTATATAATGTTTTACTGGAACCATCTTTCTTACAAATCTATTTTTATGTTTTTTTCATTGGTTCAGACCAAGTTTGTTCAATCTATTATAACAGATTTACTGTAATAATTTATAAAATAAAACAACAACAAAAAGTAAACTGGCCAACAACAAGACAAGAGGCAGGCCAGCAAATACGTCGACTCCCAACGGCTGTTATGCAATAACCTGAAATTGTTTTGTAGCTTATTTTTTTTATCATTTTCATCATCAAATATTTGTAGTTATTACTTTCCTTTTTTGCAGTTTTGTGATCTGTTATTATTGCTATATTTTAAATTGAATCAATAAACAAAGAGAGGAGGGAAAAACAACCAGAATGGCCTTTGTTTGTGTCAAAGAAAGGTGGATAAACTTGTCAAAATAAAACCAAAAGAGAACGCCAGAAAGACAGGGAGCTTAAAATTTATACACAGAATGAAATATTGTTGACAAGAAGTCAGCCAGTAAAAAAAAAATGTGTACAGTGTTTTCAAACGACCATGACCTCGTTCATTTTATTGAAGTGGCTCAGTTTTGAGTTAGCTATGACTCCAATGTGGCTACTCATCAATGCGCAGGTGAAAATTATAGTTCAGGTAAAGATGTTATCTATCCCACATTAGTTTCTGGTGAGTTTTATATATTACTCTCTCTCCATAGCAGAAAAGATTAAAGCACTTTCACGGTGATAACTCAAAGGAAACTGCTTATGAACAGGTTTAGTAAGGGCATTATTCGTTTTGAATTGTATCCTTTAAAATACGTCGTTAAGCTAACGTTAGCTAATCTGCGATAACGTTAGCTAAAATCCGCACCTATTGTTACCGTGAATGGTTAAATCTATGACATATTTTGCACAGGTTTAGTTTGTTAAACAAATGTCGCGCTACAATTATATACCACTTAAACTCAAAATGAGTAACGCTAGCTCATGACATGCTTATTTTTTATTAACTTTGCAAGTGTGAGAATGTTTATGCGTCTACCTGTCTCCGGTTTGGAGTTTCACTGTCTCTGTTGTGCTTGTTACACGAGTTTTCTCTCTCCAACCTCTGCGTGTCTCTGCCGATCTCACACACACACACACACAAGAGACGACAAGCAGGAAGTAGAAAAAAAAAGGCAGACAGCAGCTGATGAAAATAAGGAAGTAAACGCTGTCGGATTGGAGCTGAAGCCTCTCTTCTGCTTTAAAGTCAAAGTTGATCAGGCGACAGCCCAATAATAGAATTCAAGGCACAGCGACTTTGCTAAGGAAGCTAGCCGTCAAGCTAATACCTCCACTGACTCTGCATTACTTCAAAACAAGCCCCAGACAGAAAGAAAGCAGAGGGGGAGAGGAAGACACAGACGAGTAAGTACACACTACACACTGCATTGAGTTGCAAACTGTTAAGCCCCATAGGATGAGGGAGAAAATGCCTGTGTCTTTGTGAAGGTGTGAGGCAGAGTCGGAGAAATAGCACAGAGGGTGGTGATAGAGGGAAAAGGGGGGGGGGGTTTCTCTGCATTACAGCACTTTTTCAAGCGGTTGTTTATGTCAGCAGCGGGAAAAGTACACAAACAGAGCTCAGGAGAGGAAGGCTCCGGGGAGAAAGAGAAAGTGAGGAGAAAAAAGAGATTTCTTTATGTATGTGTGTGTCTGTATGTGTGTGTGCACCATGGTCTCTTTTCATGCCTTCAGCCTCACTCCTGCAGAGTGGACTGAATGGAGGAGGGTGAGAGGGGAAAAGACAAAGACAGAACAAAACATGAAAAGGTCAGGGCCTGACGACATACAGAGAGAGGTGAGAGGAGGAGAGCGTGTGTGTTTGGTCATGCTGAGGGTACAGGCATACACACTCAGCGTTTTCTGTTTGTGAGTCAGTAAACACAGCGAGTGTGTTTGCACACAAAGAGAGTTCAGTGACTGCAGATGGGGTCTTCCTGTTTATTGCCCTTGCAGGATGATGCTTTTTTTTTGTGTTTCGCTTGTGTGATAATGTTCCACTGGATGTTGTTTCCTGTGGACTTTGGCTCCCTCCATACATCATCTGTTGTGGGAATATTATATCAGATGGGATTAGTCCTGAGGATCTTGGACTTTCCCCTGTGCAAATATGAGAGCTGTGTTCGCCAAAGGTCACAGCTATTAATATATTGTCCCCTACTCTGTGTGTCTCCTATAACTTACTTCTCTGATCCCAAGAATTATTATCAGCCACCATGGACCACAAAGGGGAACTACAGGAAGGAGCCATAGGGGTGAAACAGGAGGAGCTGCCACAGATGGACGGGTCATGTGATGCGTGCGAGCCTGATGAGGCCCAACCAGCCACACAAGTGTGCCATGCCTGCAGCTTTGCCTTCTGCCCTGTCCACGCTGAAAGACACGCCAGCAGGACACATCATCCGCTAATGCCTTATAACCATGAGGGAACACAGGCTAATGGACGTGGCACCAACAGAGAATCTAGAGTTGGAAGTGAAGCTGAGGATGAGGCTGATGCGGAGAGGGCAGCTGGAATGGGCGCAAATCAGGAGATGGCACCGCTTGGAGTGGCAGTGGCTAATGGGGATGAGAATGGTGATGCTGACGAAAGAGAGGGAGCCCAGAATGGTCTGCAGCTGGCAGCTGAGCTGGGTAACGGAGCTGAGGGTGCAGAGGCAGGGCAGGAGGCCATGGCTGCTGGAGAGGCTGGGAAGAGGGACACTGTAACAGTAGAGAGACTGCGCTGCAAGGAGCATGAGCAGGAAGGCTCCCTCTACTGTAAACCAGATGAGAAGATAATCTGCGTGGTGTGTGCTGTGCAGGGTGAGCACAAGGATCATGAGATCATTACTCTGCATGAGGCCTATGTGTGGCAGAAGGTGAGTCACACCCTCAGAACATGACAGGTTTATGTATGGTAGACTAATGCTCTGTGATTTACTGTATGCCCTCTCTTATAGTTAATCACTTTGGCATGGTCCACAACAACATCTACAGCTCTGAAATGTATAACATAATGTATTCAGAGCATCATCTATCTGGTTTGCATTTCTAATTCAGTATTAAGTGCTAATAGCTGTAGGTCCTGTATTCTTTAAGGCAACTCACCAAGGCTCTGTAAGAGATTTTAAACATAATAATGTCTCATGATCACCCACATGCCATCATTAATAAATCGCTTCAATTATATAGCCACATAAATAATTTCAATGAAAACTGTGAAATGGAAATTAAACATTATGAATATCCCCTCAATGTCCGCTTGGCTCAGCACCAATTATGGCTTCACTCTTCCTCCATTTCCTAGATGGCTTTTTGCTGCAGGTGTATGTAATAGGTCCAGTGAGTCACCAGTCGTTCAGTGCAGCATTGCAGTTGGTCCAGTAAGCTGGGTTAATGTTGTGCTGGATTTTGAGAATCATCACTGAGGGCTCAGTTCTGCAGAGCATAGCATTTGTGATGATTATATTACCATTTAGAGTCAGATGCTATCAGCTCACTGAACACATTCGGACTGTGTTACTGCAAAGAGGGCCAATTAACAGGTCTGTAATAGTATCAGAAACCAGGACTTAGTTTTGGATTAATGTTTTGAACAGTCAAGGGGGTTTTGTTTGTTAACACTAAAATAAACTCAATCAGAAAATCTCAGGAAGAGCCTCATTTGGAAATCCTCAAGCAAAGCCGGCGCATTTAGCCACAGTAGTAACAACCCTCATTGTTTTCTGACTGTAAGTGTGTGTTTCTGAGCAACAAAAGTAGAGCAGCATATTTCACTGGTTTACACTTACATCACGGCCACATATGGATTGACGAGAGACAAAAGGGGTCACACACCCACACACACGGACACACTCAGCCCAAGGCCACATTATTTACTCTAAACCTACTTTAGCTTTTATCCTGTTTCCTGTGCCAGTGTATCCATGTGAAAGAAATCCTTTATCCCTGTGAGTAATGATATGATTTCCTGTCGAGGTACATTGCATTAAGCATGTAGCATGTCAAACTTTCTATGTAAAATTGTAGCCTGTGACATGTCAAGGATGTACCATACCTTTTCTTGTCTTCTAATAACATGATCCCCAAAATATTTTTGCCAAGCATGAGTAAAGCATAAGTTAACTTGGTGCTCCTCTGAAAGATTAACAGCTAATAACTAGCTAGCTCTGAGTGCTGCTACTTTTGTATGACTCACACAGAAAGAATCTCACTTTACGTGCTGTGCTTTACGCCCTTATGTATTGGAAGACTCTGTTTATTGTTTGTTTGTCTGCTCCACCTGTAGAGCAGGCAGGGCTACGACCTGCTGGGCTGTACACAACAGATGGCTGGGAAGATCAAGACCAAGTGGACCAACCCTGAGGTGAGAGCAAACTCCTGCATTTAGAACCGAGAGTTAAATCCCTACATGAGCTATATAGTAACTCCCAAAAGAGTTCCACTCGGCTGTTCTAATTTAGTAATGAGCTCCCACTAACTCTTATCAAATGAAATGAGATCTTCTCTGCAGCTGTAAAAGGTAGACTTGACCTCCTTGCAAGGAATGACAGCGTACCGTGTACATATTGCATTGCTTTTCATTTTCTGATTGTGCCATGTGGTTTGATTAAAATTGCTGATGATTTTTTTTTTTGAAAGATCCAACACAGTGCTGCCTCCAGAAGTTAACTGTTCACTTTGCATTTGAGAAGCTGAACAAGTGTGGCAAACAAACAGTGTAGTTGTATTAGCTGCAAGTAGCACATTTCACTGTAGACTTGGTCCACTGTGATTGTTTTTTTCCAAGCTCATAAAAGTCCAAAATATACCAACAGGTGATAACAGTAGGCACACTACACTTCTATAAAATAATCTTCAGTAGCTTCATCCACCATTTGTTTTATCTTACTTTAATGACCCATCTTATTAGCTTTTGGAGCTTCCTGGTAAGGCTTTAAAAACAAACCTTGATTGAACCTAGTTTCAAACCGTGGGGAGCCATAGCAGAGGGGAAAAAAATAACAATTACTCATTTCTAATTCAGTGGGTACAGCAGTAAGCACTGCAGCGGTATAGACACTGCAGCGGTGGAGACACAGCATTCTAGAATGAGATAAAGAGGGATTAAAAAGAGATTATGTCATAAAGGCACTGGGTAGTAAACACGAGAGCCAATTATTTCAATCCATATATTTCTCATGCCACCCCATTCACAGATCACAGATCTTGCCTATTGGGTTTCTGCAAACATAACTCTGTTTGAAGCGTAGGAGTGATGGCATCATTGTGTGATTACTGAGTCATGTCATTTTCAGGCTTCAGTTGATGTCACTTTCTTGACTCAGCACTTCTGTGCTAAGGCAGAGGTTCTGTTTTGAAAGTGACTGTGTCTTATGCATTGTCATGTTTTAAATAGAGAGAAATGCTGAATACTGAATACCCTCTAGCTGTTTTTTAAACCCTTGTTGAATTTAAGTAAGTTGACACAGAAATCCTTGTATTCAGTCTAGGTGCATATGGTGTATCATACACTGTATTAAATTGTAAAGGGTTTCTAATATTTTCTACTCCATCAGATAAATAAATTAGATGGACAGAACATTAAAAACACCTTTCAATATTATGCAGCCTCAATTACACTCTCAATTGCCACAGTGTTAAATCAATACTAACATTCACAAAGTTAGTATTTATTACAGGACTGTTGTTTTTGACTGCATTATAGTGTATAAATATTCCGCTTTTGTCTGTTCTCTTCTGAAATCCACCCACACCCACTCCTCTACACTCATGCCAGTGAGGTCGACCTCAGTTAAATACTGATGGCAGTTGTGCAGGGGCATCTGATGGTAGTTAATGAGGGATTGGGAAGTGACATCGATTTCTTTGTGCCAGTCAGATTGTCTCAGTCAGTCGTATGAAACGAAGATGTGAAACACGCGTCACAGGCTGAAGTAATAATCTCAACCTTATTTCAACCTTTTCGTCTAACCTTCACTAGGTTGCCGTCTGAAAAAGAAGGGTGCCTAGTCCATTTCACACACAGTCACCACAGTCATCAGCCAAAACAAAAGCAACTCAAACTGAATTTTCAGGACAAGTCAAGCTTGAAAACAGTGCCTGTATTTCCATTACAGATGCCATAGTGGGGACATGTTCACTGAAAAAACTGAAACACTGAAAATAAAACCTGACCACAGACATGCTTTGTGTTGTAAGAGATGTAACAGTGAGCAGTGGTATCGGGAATATACAGCAAGGTCTCAGCTATTTACAGTTGACATTGGCTGCACCTGCTCTCTCAACCACCCCTGCAGCTCCTCTTCTGCCTTATGTGCTGTTTCTATAACCATGTTTGAACCCGTCGAAGAGCAGTGGCACACAGGAGCATTCCTCTGTACCTGCACTGGTGTGACCCAAGCACACTGGCATAAAGCAGAAGGTTAATTTGAATGACTATAATGTCTATTATCATACCGAAATACCCCAAAGAGTTCCTGGACATTTAGTCTTGTGCTACTCCACTGTAGAGGTGCAGTGTGTTTGGTGAAAACCACTTACCTGCTCACTCACAGGGCACTGTGTTAGAAACCATTATGTGGATTTGTCGGCGTGTCCTCTCTGCACTCTCAAATGTCAGCGTCTCTTATTATGCATGACAGGCAACCATCAGAGTGACTTCTCCTGGTGAGGAAAGTTGTGTGTGTGCGTGTGTGTGTGAGGTTGAGAGAGAGGTAGAGAGAGGCAAGGAGAGAAAGAGATAGACGTTCGAAGTTGGATGAGGTTAAATTGCATGGTACCGACATCCTAAAGGACTTCAGAGAGGCAGAGGTGTGAGCAGCTGTCTGTGAGGAGGTGAGGGTTGGATGAAAAGATTTAACCCTTAGCTGCTGTTTGCTTATTAAATCCAGCCTGTTTAATTATATACTTCGCCGCAGGTGTGGGGATTTTAATCTCTCAAAGCTCATATCTCAATTCTCCGCAGGAGAATGGAATATAATGCAAAAAGCAGCGATGAAGCTGCATACATATTAATGGATAACCGGAGGCGTAACGTAACATGAGGGGCCTAGATAGCTGTCTGTCAGCCAGGCAGCTGGTGTTACTTATCGTCAGGGACCTGGAAAGGGTATATGAAGCATGTTGTGGCTTCAGACCAGGACAGCAGGTAGTCAGCATATTTACCTCGCTCTCATGTTTTATTTACTCACTTTCCGCCACACAGGGTGTCGTCTAGGGCACACCCTGCCTGTGGAGCTGCTCTCTGCAGCTACAGAGAGAGGGAGTCCGATATCTGGAAGCAGCACAGCAACACCGGGCCAGTCACAACTGTGTACATGTGTGCAGTGGCTACATCCATTTTCCCTGCATCATAAAATCTACAAGAGCAGCAGACACATTAAAGCTGTCTTAGGGAGCCGAGGCTGAGGAACAAACGGGAGAGGCATGAAAAGACTTGGCCGCTGCTGTTAGGTTTATTCATCCTGTTTTTTTCTTGTCCTCCTCCTACCTTTATCCCTTTCTCCCTCCCTCCTTCCTTCCTTTCTTTTTATACCCCCACTCCCATTGCTCTTTAAGGCTGTCATTCCCTTTGTATCTCCGCTCGCAGCATTTTAATTGAATTACTCGGTATCATTCCCCAGAAAGTTGCTTGGCTGACATTGCTTCACTCAAAACCAATAAAAAGGTGCTGGATATTGAAACTCTGCTATTATAAAACTAAAGGCCTTCTGTCTCATTTTTCTTCTTTTTTTTTTTTTACCTTATCTTATGCCCCCTTTTTATTTTTATATTACTTTATATGACTTTTGAAGACCTGGTGTTTTTCAAATTAACTTTCTATGTATTACTGTTTTGTGTTAGAGGCCAAATTGGAGAATCTAATTTCTGGGGGAGATAAAAGAGAGCACGAGAGTAGTGTTCACTTGGAACTGGGCCACAAATGCCAAGGGCAAGGACAACTCCAAGTTCAGATCCATTTACTCCTAATGTTCTTTTAATTGTTTTTAGGTCTTTAAAAAATAAAAAAAGGGATAACACAAATTAGACAAGAGGCAAGTGGCAGAGCTGACTCTGATTTGGTTGTGATAATGTTCAAAGAAAGCCAAGCTTTTGAACTCTTCAGAGGCATAAAACAGTTTTTCCTGTATCTCCTTATTTAAAAATATATATGCGTTTTTTATTGTTTTGTTGAAGCTACAGGATGGTCGAATTGAGAGAAATGGTTATATTTAAGTTAAATGAACCATTGTATCAATTGGGGCATCATATTCTCTTTTAATTTCAAATAACGTGGTATTTTTTGAAAATTTTGAGAGTTAACTAGAAAGTAAAATGCTTTTGTCTACAAAAAGCACTTGTGATGATGGGCCCACGTGTCTGTGTCAGTGAAAAGGTTAAGATTAAAAGCTGAGGCTACTTTGATATTTATTGTCAGCTCATTTTAGCTTACTTTTGTTTCACATTTTAGTGTGAAGATCTCACCAAAGTAATACAGAGATCTGTTTTCATTCCCAAGGGCTTTGGTTCTTTGCTTCTGCAGCTATTTCAGCTGGACCGCAATAAAGTACTTTCATTTCATGTACCATTATTACTAAAGGAGGCAGAGGAATAAGTAAACATAAGACACACCGAGAGAGAGCAGGAGAGTGGGAGGGAGGCGAAAAAGCCACTGGTAACTGCTAAGCTACAAAAAAAAAACAGCAGATCGAAATAGCATGTAAACAACAAAAACACCAGTAACATGAACTGATATAATATGCTGAAAGCAGCGCGTCAGTACAGCAGTAAAAGGCTGATGAAGGGTTTCTGTCCACTTAAACAGTTACAGGAAGTGTGGAATTTGTATTAACCATCATTAACATGTAATGCAGTAACTTTAACATGGCAAACAGGTGCAAATGCAAATGAGACTTTGTACTAACAAGGCAGTCCGACCAATTATACCTATCAAACAGAGGCCTCTAATGCCTCTGTTTGATATGTATATCAAACCTGTTATCTTTTGCTGTTGATCTAAATAAAGGCCCTGATCACTTTTTCAGGAAATATGATGAAGTTGAAACTATTGTGGATCCCAGACGGAGGCTGTGTGACAGACAAAATAAGAAAGATATTCTGTCACTTCTAACTTTCTCTCTGAGTGATCATTTTGCAGGTAAATATAAACAAAATCACAGCACAGTCTGTCTTCAATTTATGTGTTGATTTTTGTCAGGCGACAGTGCGGTTATAAAATCTGGATTTTAGCAGCAGCAGAGCAGCAGCTTGGAAATGGTTTGGAAGTTAATATGTAGTTTTAATTGGCCACGTTTCATTCACTGTTTCAAACTTGTTACATTCTGATAACAGTATCAGAGAAACACAGAACTCCCTAAACAGAACAGCTTTATTGGGAATTTGGTTGAATTAAAATACTGTAAGTGTGAGCACAGAGAGAGAGAGAGAAGCAGAATGCACATGCATAATGCAAATAGGATGTGTTGATGTAATTTGTTTACAGCGGTTCGACAACAGTTTTCAACTACGTCCTCGGTTTCACACATTGACCAGACACAGCCATGTACTAGATTTTGACCTAGTCTTGTTTCATCAGCACTCATGAGTAGCACAACCTTTTCTTGTAGCTAGTTACAGAGTACACAAGTGTGTGAAGGTAATTCAATTTGAGTGTCTTGCTATCTTGCAATCGTGGCATGATAGAGGAACGTATTGAAGTTTTTCTATTTTCAGTAAGCCACGGATTCAGCTTTCTGAGGAAACATTTTCAGTCACACAGAGTGTTTTTTTCCTCTGAATTTTTAGCTTTCAGCCCACCTTTCATATCTCCAATATAATGTAACCTAAAGACATGAAACAAAGGTTTATGTTGCCATGTTTTCATTAAAATAACCATATTGGTTTGGCATATCCCTTAATGTGTCAGATAAGAGGTTCTATAGTAATAATACAAAGCATGTCAGAAACATGACTGAAAAATAATTAGGCTTTTTTAATCTGCTTTCCTAACGTCCTCCCTTTGCTTGAAAAAGAAATGAGCTTTCTTAATCTGCTGGCCTGATGTCCTACCTCTGCGTGCGCTCTCTCTCTCATCCCTCGTCCTTACTCCAACTCTGCCCTTGTAAGCAGTGTGCCGTTGTCTCTCCCGAGGCCTCATTTCGTGGCCTCAGCTTGCAGCAATGCAAATGAAGATTAGCACGCATGAATGCGCCTTCCTTGCTAGCAGGACAAATTCTCAGAGAAACTCTGTCACTGAGTGAAAGGTCCAAGGGCAGAGGGCTCCTGCTCAACAAACACAAAGAGCACTGATCCAGGATCACGGCTCCCATCTGCCACTGAGGCCACAGGGACTGGATGAGAGGGCAGGGGGTCCTGGAGATTGGGAGCTGTGATGATGGAATGTGTCAGATTAATGACAGATAAGATACTAAAGATGATAAGTTTTATGTCATGCTTCTGGCTGCCCTATTCATGTCATAGCTTTGCTTTCGGGTAGCATTGTTCCCTGTGATTTATGCAAACATTCCATTCCCTTAAACTTTGTTGTTACCACAAATAGATATTCATTAGTTGTCACCAATATTGTACCACATGTTTTGCATTGGACTGTTTATCCTTTACTAAACAGATACATATATTCACATTGTTTATTGTGCAGAAATAATGTTTGTATATATGTGACTTTTGCTAACCTTAGCAAACTTTCTCATGTAACTGTAGGCTACTGGTCATAAATTGAACTTTTTATTTGCAAAAGGAGTTTGCATCTTTTCTTAGTTCAAATATTACATGGTCTCACTTTAAGTTATTGATAGACTAGTCATTTAAAAGAAATATTGTGGTTAAAATTTAACTTTTCCTATTCCTGATGATAGCTGAATGCTAAAGCTATGTCTGACATGGAATTAACTAATGAAGTGGTTACTGCTACTGTAAGCTGTTATTGATTTCATAGATATTGAAAATACAGATAGCTATAGTCCATCTGGCTAACTGATAATAATTGTAAAGGTCTAGCAGATGTCAAAGGTTTTAGAAATGAATATTGGAAAGGATTATTTACACCTGTAGGTGAGTTGGAGTTGAATATTGAATTTGTTGACATTTCATGGCATCAAGGACACCTCAGTCAGAGTCAGCTTAGAGTGAGACATTAGAAACATCAAAACTGGCGAGTAAACTTGTTGTGATTTATGTAGTTTTTCTCTGAAAACGACAGAAGTTGAATTAAAATTACCTTGTTTTTCTTTTTGTTGTAGTGATTGTGAAGTCAATTTATAAATGTCATATCTAAGCCCTGACTTTTAATTTACCAAACAGCAGTTGCAATTGCTGGAAAGAGCAAAAACCACATCTCTTGCGTCTTTGTCACCTTTTTCACCCCTGATGAATTTGCACCCCTGTCAAAACATGAGCAACAGCTTCAGCATTAAATTCTAGTCCCAGCACAAAATGAAGTAGTAAATGCCTTGTCATATCTTAATGTGTTTTTTAAGTGCTCACTGCTCACGTTTAAAATGATGAGTCTTCTAGAAGATTTAATCAGCCTGTAGTGTAATTTAGTATGGATTTATTATATCTAAAGCACTTCCGTCTATTACTCTGTATATTAAAGTATAAGAATTTCATTCCAGAGGCCTAGATAGATAGATTTGAAAAGTGTCCTCAGTCTTCCACATTCACAGATAGATTTAAATTGTGTATCTGAACAAGAAATGGAACCTGTTGCTAATCGAACCCTGTTGTTGTTGTTCCTCCTCTATCATACATGTATTCAGGGCATTGATTTTGGTGAGGCAAAAAGAGAAAATGAGTCTTTGCTTTCCAATTGGATGTTAACTAACTCTCTCTGTCTGATTCAGAATGAACAATGCGCATGTTTTTCTCTGCTCATACAAAGAAAGTAAATTAAAAATGTTACTTCTCGCGCTTGGTTTAATGGGCAATTTGGAGAATCTGATTGCTTGTGCAGAAATGGCAAATACACGATAAAACTTTGGGCCCCTAGGGGCCTCGGTTCTGCCAACCTCAGTGAAGACTGATGATTCCTTGCTTCAGTAGAGAGAGGGAGGCTGAGGGGAAACAAGATAAAATAGATGGAAAGGAAGAAAGTGAAATTCTGCCCAAGGGAGGAGGGGAGAGCGAGCAGCTGATGTTCGTAGATTGAAGTGATTATAACATATTCAGGAGCAGAGATCATGACATGGGACTTTGGGGTGTTTTACCTCACGACAGCATCTGCGCTGGGGGTGGAGCCATCTCAGTGGGAAGGATTGTAGGGAGGCGTCTGTTTATTGAGGTGTTTTAACGTAATGAGTCATAGCTAAAGAGAGCCTCATCGGGGAACAGGGAGAGGAATTAAAAGGGTATCTCAGTGAGCAGTTCACTTGCCTTGAAAGCCAAACAGATGGCTTGCTGTAGTAGAAGGAGCCTCTGAGGTCTCTATCTACAGATGGGATGCATGGAGTTTGCATTTAGGGGATCTGCTTCAAGCTATCAATTAGCTATTGCATGACAGAGGCCAGTGGGTTTCTTGAAATAATATTCCCATGTCAAAGTAAAAGATAGAATTTTCTGTTTTTCCTCTATACTGCGGTGATTCTATATGAGTATCTACATTTCATCGCTGGATGTTCAGTTCATACCCTTACAACTTTAATGCTCAATGCAACTTTAAATCTCATCTCTATTTTAGCTTTAGATGTTTTTGAGTTTGATGTCTATTTATGTTCCTCTGTTTTATTAGTAAATCTCAATAATTCCGAACTAGTTTAAAATTCATCCAGATTCATTTTAAATGGCAGTCCAGTATCTCCTTTCTGTTCTCTACATAAATTCACCGTTTAATTCCTTTACTCTCCCCTTTCTGTCTCCTCTACTTATCGCAGATGTCCACAGAGGAGCTAGAGGCCTATGTGAACAGCCAGTTCGATGAGCTCCGCAAACTGGTGCGTCTGGAGGAGAAGAGGACCCTTCATCTGGTAGACCTCAAAGAGGCGTTCTTGACGGCGTCTGCTGCAGAGAAGATCGCAGAGATCACTGTCCAAACGGAGCGGCTGCAGGAGGAGATGGCTAACATCACACACCAGCTATGCCTGCTGGAACAAGCTGAGGCACAGGCAATAGGTCCTGCGGCGGTGGCAGAGGTCCTCGTAGCAGGGCCTGCACCAGCCCACAGAGTGATGGTGAGAAGAGCCTTCCTTCTATCCTTTCTTCATTCCTTATTCTGCTTCTTAAACAGCCTATATACAATCAATATTTGGAGTCTCACTCACTGCACAGTGAAGTGCAGGTATAAAGGTTAGCAAGTTGATGTCACAGAAGCCCAGTGTGACTGACATTTAGCATGCCATAATTTATCTAGTGTGATACTTAGAACCACCATTCCTTCTTCATATTCTTATACTTTTTTGCTTTACATAAAATACAGTCTAATTCAGTAAACTTCACAATCTGATGCAGTTGAAGGTGTTGGCCTTGCTCAAATATTGCCCTCTGAATCTGAGGTGATTTCTATGTGGAAGAAATTAGTGGGATTCCCGCCCTGGTTACAATGTATGTTTAAGGTAGGCTATCAAAAATCTACCTATGTCAATTTGTCTGACAAATTCTACTCGATCCACTTGAGTAGTTAGTTCAAACTTAGGTTGTTGTGAACCAGAATTGAAAGCGGTTGCCAAAATATATGAAAAACCAATGCATTTGATCCAGAGGCCCATTTCTGAGCAAAGCTGACACCATGAACGACAGTGTCATGTTGCGTCACGAGGTCTGCTGAGTACTGTGAACACAAGCAAGCAAGCAGGGTCAATAATTAATTAATACAAACTTTGAACACAGTAGATCGGTGCCAACGTTGTTACTAAGGGCAGCCGTTTAAAAACATGCGCTATTGCTCTTGTCAATAAACAATTAGAAACAATTGTCCGGCCAGACACAAAGCCGTTGTGTTGCTGATCGTGTGTTGCCGACTATATGGTGCATGGTGTAAATAATTATTATTGATAATTTACTGCATTGGATAGGCAGCAGTGGCATCTCAATTTGTCTTCATGTGGCTGTGACGTGGCCTAGAGAGAAGTTATTGCTTGAAAGGGCTTGGTGCAATGGAGGCTTGATCCTAGGCCTTCCACTTAAACAATTATCTTCATAATGACTGTGGCACCTGCTGCACAGTCATTATAGCAAAATAAATATGGTAAACAGGTGCCACCATAGATAGCGTTGTTCTAGTTAAAGGGGGAGAGACTGCCAGTATATATCCAGGCATGCATTATTTTTATGTATAGAAATGCAGTTTTCCATTCATACAGTCACCTGTGTCAGTGTGTTACAGGTAGTTAGCTCCAAATAAATCCTGAGCTGTTGTGCTGATGCAGCAACTATGTTTCTCCTCTGGCCACAGTATTTTCCAGGTATGAACACAGCAGCTGGGTGCTCTGTTCCTTTTCTTATTATAAACCAGCCCGTCAGTCAAAGCTAGGTTCTCATGCCAAAGTACTGTTCACCCCGGAACATGTGTGCGGCCACAGTTTATACATTTATACATTTGCATGTATAAACACGAAGTGCAGAAGTGCGGGGCGTCTCGGTGCACTTACATTACTTCAGATTCTGCAGCATTTCTCTCCCTCATTTCTCATTTGAACACTGAAGAGGAGGCTTTTTTTAGCCCCCAGATTAAAACATCCCACTGGTGTATTTGCCACTTGCCATTCTTTAGTCACCACAGTCAAGAAAGGAGGCTTGAGTGTTCTTGAGTGCGATGCTGTGCAGTGCAAGGAAGACTGCAGTAATGGTGGTAGCAGATTGCTTTTCTAGCTGAGAAATGAATCCATGGTGAGCCAGGTTCATTAAGGCCCTAATTGAATGCCAGTGGTTACCCCATTTGTTGTCATGTGTTAGTTATTGCTGGATTACATAATATACTATATTACTATATTAAGTAATATAGTAATGGGTTGTGCTGTTTGGAGATGTTTGTTCACAGGAGAATTGTGTGATGGTGTAGAGAGGGTGCTTATGCAGCAATACACTTATTCAGCAAGTGTGTCTTACTTTGATTATGTGGATACACACAGTTCAGAGGGAGTTGGGCAGAAGTGTATATGTAGTCTGAGAATGTGTGAAATCGGGAGATCTGAAGTGAATAAATACAGGGGTTACCGATACAGTTATTAAGAGGACAAGCTGCATCAAGTGCACCTTAACTCGCCACCACCTGCTGTCATTATGGTTGAAAAGCATTGTAGATGAATAGAATAACTGACCCAAACATTAGTTCTCCAACTTGTTCACTCACTCTGTCACTGTCTGCCTCATAGTGGCTGTGCCTACAAATGGCACATTGAGCTACAGTCCTTCACTTGCCTCTTTTACTGCACTTTTGCTACTTTTGCTACTTGGTCTGAAACAATCCTTTTTTGATTAATTTGTCAATAATTGTTTTGATCAATTAGTTACAGTAAATGTTTAACGTAACAAAATCAACAAATCTCAAACTGAAATGAGATGATATTTGTTTTGCCAACAGTAAAATAATTATTTAAATTCAATGTACAACGTATGAAAAGTTGTTAAGCACCTCTCATATTTGAAAAGCTTTAATTTTGTGTTGATCTATTAATCAGTTCATCTGTTGTTTCAGCAACACAAGCCGCTTCCAGCAAAGGCTGCAGTGGTGGAAAGTCCACAGACATTCTCTGTACTGTAGTGAACTAGTGTGAGAGATTTGTAATCCATGAACGAAGCCATGATAGAAGACACTAGAAACAAAACCAATACCTTCACTTTTGTTCAAATGGAAATACATATTTGAATGTGTTGACCCTGTTTGCTGTTGTGGGTTCTGTTTACTCTCCTCCTGTAAAGCACAATCTAATCCTGTTTGCTAGAGAGCAACAGTTATAGCCTCCAGCACTTTTTGGAAGTAGTGCCTTCCAACTTTTTACAAAAAAAGAAAGACTAGCAGCTTCAGAGCCAAGTCAGAAAAGCGATTGCTGCTTTGTAAGCACATCAATCTCTAGGCCTGTGGAATGGAGCAGCTACAATGTATAATATTTATCACCTGCATAAAATCCTTCCTTCAAACTTCTCCCAAAGAATAAACTGCATAATTGATAAAGGTCAAACAAACACTACCACTGGCTCTGTTAATATTCTCTCATCTGTCTTTTAATTTCGGAACAGGAACACACAGGTGTAGACACACATAAGCAAACACAATGAAGAGGATCATCAGGGGTGAAAGACATTCTGGAAATTCACCAATCAGCAGGAGCCAGAGGGACAATTTATTAACAAACTTTGTCCAATTATTATCAAACTCTGTCTCAACATTTTTAATAAAAAAAAAAAGGGCGAGTCGGCACTAATTTGTAGAACCACTCAGTCTGTTTACTTGAACATTCACTGATGACTATATAGTAATTAGAAACACTGATTTTGACTTTGCAGAAAGTAGACAGGTACAAGCACAGAAAGATTCGCACCATCCAGGACATTTATACAGAGACACACATACTAAACATAAATATTAAAAAGACAAGAAGGAAACACGTATGTGCAGAATAAAAAGTTATAGATGGATACTGTAGGTAGAATTTTATAATTATAATATATTGATATATATAACATATGCTATAGTAGATAACATAGACCATTAAACTTACTTGATTATAGAGAAATATATCGAATCAAAATGTGATCCTGCAAGCCAGCACTGGTGAACTTGTGCCCTTTGTAAATACCATCCCACTTGTGTCTGCATCACGTACTTTACTGTGCAATTGTATTGGACCATATTTTCCCACATATGGCTGAAGAGGTTCTGTAAGGTTCCTTCAGTCTGTGATTATGTTTAGAAGCGTGGAGGCAGAGGCTCAACACTGTTTAAGCTATAAAGTCCTCTTGGCATGAAAACAAAGCCAAGATGCCTCATTAGTCAGGCATTGCATGTCTGCATCAGTGACCCAACCCTGACTCATGACCCAGGTCACAATGAACTGCTCTGAGATGGCCTTTTTCCATGCAGTTTATTTCAGTATTCATTTTTAATATAAATGCATGTTAGGGAATAGTTTCATTTTAATCCATTTGAAAACAATAAAAAGTGATAATTTATCAATAATTCATCATATGAGCTTATTGCAAACCCCCATGCACTGAAAGGATAACTCTTTGTGTACCCAGCAACCGCGAAACGTATGGAAATGGAGAATTTGTCTGCCTCAAAGTGCATCCATTAAAAATGCTTGTTTTTGCCATTGACAGGTTCAGATTGTTATTATAAGTGTCTGAAAACATCATGGATTGGATTTCTACAGGGTAGACCGTCTTGTTAAAGAGTAAGTTCTTTGTCTATCCAGAAACACCCATTACAACCCAAAGGATGTTGCTGCCTACAAGTGTAAGGTTATTATACTGCCTGAAGACTCATACTGTATCTCCACTACCTTATGGTACCTTAAGTAACTACAGTGCTGTAGAAAAACAAGTACCAGCAGAATTTTCTGAAATTTGGCTTCAACTTGGTACTGAAGTATCTGTTCTCACAATGTTGTCAGACACTTATAACATAACTGTCAATGGCAAAAACAAGGACTTTTAGTGGATGTAGTGTGATGCGGACAAATACCCTGTTTGATTGCGTTGTAGCAGCTGTTTAAAGGTTGCCGGGTATACCGTTCCTTTTCAACAGTGGAACGGATGCAAAGATTTTCAGATTGTCCCTATCAATTATTTACAACCAAAAAACTAGGTTCAAATTTTGCGGTGTTGACTGTTGAAAACAGATTAAGATGAGCATATTACAAATACTAGTTGACCTTAATTTAATTGTAAATGGCACTCTTCTGTTGAGCTGTTGAGTTAACAGCACTGTTTTGAAAAATTGTTCTCATTCAAACAGTTCAGGAGCACATCATCGTATGAAGTTGATTTTTTTTTTAATTTATGAATGGAACAGTTTTAGGTTGCAACTGCTGTTGACAGACACACAAGCCTAGCTAGTTTTCTAGCTTTGAGAGACCAGTTTTTATGTGTGTTCAGGTATTGATTGAACTGCTCTAAGCCATGTGAATAAGATGGGAAATGTTGAATCTGGTTTTATTCGCCCCTCAAGGTCTGCTTTTTCTCTACACTGTTGCAAACTGGTAATTACAAAGCTCTATAGCCGTCAGCTGCTTTTTCACAGCATATTTCTTTCAGTTTTTTGGGCAGTGGCTCCACAAAACTCTTTAATTAGACCAAATGAAAACAAAGCACACAACTGACAGAATAACATTTACATTGCTGTAATATAATGCAACCAAACAAATATCAAAGAAGTAGAGAATACATAACTAATTCAACACTTACTTATACAGAATTGTCAACAAAATTAAATTTGACTGATGTGTTATGCTGCTAAGTTGACACTGGACACTGACACTGTATATTATACTAGGTCTATCTGATCACCAGGAATGACTATCCTGATATTACGAATAACAGGATAGGTTCATTGATTCAGAGGAATCACTGATATTAATAAAAAGATATATAACGCCAATGCTAGACTTAAATACGCAAATATCTCCCTAAAGTGTAGCGCTTACTCACTATAATATTTTAAAAAGACTTGATGAATGATATTCTGTTACCGTACACTTACTGGTTCACCTGCGAACAATGTTTTTATCCAGCAACATTATTGTTTTGTCATATAAATATAACACCCTTTTATTGTTCAGTGTTGTAACTAGTGATATATCAGTTGACCTACCAGGCAACAGACGAAGAGAAGGAAGTTTGCCAACGTGTGCTTTGTGTAGAGGGAGTCTTTCACCAGCCACTCAAGAGCTTCTTTGGTGATTGTCAGTTTTGCACCCTGATTTCACAAATTTACATTTGAGTCTACTGAAGTGTTTGACAAGGTAAACCAAGAAAAATCTCACTGAGTTCCAATATTTGAGACCACGTATTTGTCCAGATCTGAAGCTAATTAAATTTAGAGCCAAATCTTAGTCAGTGAAGCAGTCAGCCAGTCAGCGCTCCACAGCTTCCACTCATCAGCTCTTCTCTCATCTGCTGCACAGCACAGCATCAAAATTCCTTTCTGTCTCAGCAATCTTAGCACTGATGGTTAAGGTCCAGTACAACAGTACAGTCTGTCCAAGGCAGAACATTAAAGGTAACAAAAGAGGCTGAAGGCCCTCTTGACTGAAAATAGACCAACTAAGATTAGGAATGGTTTACGAAGGAGTGTCACATTAGTATGTAACAGCGCTTTTAATCGTGATACATATTGGAGCTGTGTGTTTGGTATGCGAAATACAGAGTATACAGGTCTAGGAGTAAATTCAGAGCTATAATTTAAATGTCATGGGTAAGCCTTGTGAAATGATGTAATTACATCATCCAGGAACTGACAGAATTTGAAATATGATTTTTTTCTTTTAAATTAATAAATAAATAAGAATTAGCATTTTGGCACATTAATAAACCTGTAGCTTTCACTGTTTGTCAAAGCGCCACATACTGGCAGTGAACAACTCACGTCCATCATTTTGACATTGAAAAATCTTTTTCATCCCACTCAGAACAAAACAGTAAAGCCGGCACGTGAGTCATGTTTGCAGCTCATTTGCTGCTTTGTTCCAGACTGCTTCTTTTGGAGCTCATGAATAAACATGAGCACAACTGGTGGATGAAAGTGAAAATTAATTGGTCAGATTTAGAGCCACGCCAGCTGTGGACCAAGTTGATGTAAATTATGTTGTTTGCCTTTTATTTGTTATCCACAACACCTGTGCTAAGATTTAAAATGTTTTATTGTCTCCCTCTCTCTTTCTCTCTCTCTGTCTCTTTTCTCATCGTTTTCAGCACGACATTGAGGCCAGGCCAAGGTAAGACTGCCAGTGTGATTCATGTTCACCTTTTTATAGCAGGATAGTTTAGCAGCGACTAAGGACCCTTCAAAGCCTCCTTGCTCAGGTCCTTGTGCCATCAACCACCATGAGGCTGACAAGTACTCATCTTGCATAATAACACACACACACACACACACACACACACACACACACTCACACTCACACACACTTTCCAAGTCTTTTTTTCCTTCTTGTTCTTCCCCCCCTTTACCCTCAAACAACTTACAAGCTCCAGAGTCACCTATGCACATCAGCCCTCCCATGCCTGTAAGCCAAGCTGGTCACATGCGAGTCACGTCGGTGCCCCAGCAAGGCAATTAGTAGCTCTCATCTGTGTGTGCCTGCTGGAATCAGAAGAGGTGACAGTCTGCCTGGTCCAATAAGAGGGCTGTGGACAGTGGCTGACAGACTGGAGCTGTGTGTGTGCGTGCACGCGCGTGTGTGTGTGTGTGTATTTTTATATGCGTACTTACTGTATATGCATGCACTCGTGTTAAGACAAGCTGTTGTGTCATTAGTGGGGTCAAGTCTTGCCCTCTGATACAGCATAGTATTTACATTTCTGCTATCCCAAAGCCCGCCGGCGTGTGTAACAGAGAGTGACAAACCGGACCGGACAGATGCAGCCATATTATTTTTCAGCGGCTATTACAGTTTGTTTGTGTCATTTTTTTGTCTAGACTACATCTTTCACCTTTATCTGTGTCAGACAATCTGAAATGGATAGTCATCTCCCAGTCTCACAATTATTGATCTGTTGACACAAAAACCTTTCTGCCTCCTTCAGCCGCAACAGGAGAGCGTGCCTAGCACCACCTGCTGTCTCTGCATCTCCCCATAGCTGTCTCTCTGGGCTTTCATCTCAAAGTACTCCTCCCCTCCTCAGATACAGTCGCACACACACACACATATATACTCACACACACACACACACACACACACACACACGCAGACTCAGACACCTTCAGCAAATGTCAGCACATCTATCCTTAGAGAAAAGAACCTTATTTTCTTTGAGACTTTATTTAAAATGAAGGCTGAATATAAAAAGCCTCACTTTTGATGGACAATGTGCTTGTTTTCTGCAAACAGGAATTTAATTTTTAATTTCACCTAGTACTATTTATATTGTGACATTGCTCGCTTCTGGGAAATGTAATATATTTCCACTCCGGAGTGCCTTACTTTTAATAAGCAAAGAAAGTCATAACCAGGGCTGGCTCTCGGTGCCAACATGTAATGTATTATTGATTGGTCAACCAGTATTTTGACCCCTAAGCTCCGGAGCAGATGGCAGCAAGCTTGGACCCAAGGGTGAAATGGAGCTAATAGTTTGTCCTTGGCCAAGGTTAACCTCTACATGTCTGTACACTCTCTCACACACACACGCACGCTCATACTCCCTGATATAATTACTCAGACGTCCCTCACATTGCTCTAACATGCAGTGGGTGCAGAGTCCGCTGTGGCTCGTGGAAAATTACACACATTTTGGAGAGAAATACGAGGAGAAAAGAAGGTTTGGAGAGGTTAGTAGAAAAAAAGGAAACAAGGAAGGTATATTGTGGACGGCTTTATGCTGAGTTTATTATATTGGTTGAGCGATAGCGACAAATTAGGGTTTGAAGGTGAAGCAAACAAAGGGGTGAACAGGAAGAAAGAGAAATTAAGTGAAATTGGTGGAGGGAGAAAAAGGGAGCAGAAGGAGGAAGCGAGGATCAAGTGAGGAGTGGATGTTTAGGGTTATGTGCAATGGGATCCAGACAGCAAATTGATTATGGAGCAGAAACACTAATCCGCTGTCTGAGCCCCATATCGCTGCCATAGACAGAGCATCCCCACAGGAGCACAATCCTGCACCCACACGCATCTTTCCTGGACTTCCTCATCAATACAATCCCCGCCTCTCCTCAAGCCTCTTAACACAGGTACCCCATGCCTGCCAAGATTTGTCCTCCTCTGAATATAAATCTTGCTTTACTCCCCTCAGCCCAAACATCGCACCTTTCTACCTCAAATGCGATGCACTGCAAATTTCACTTTTCATTCCACAGCTTTAACCCCCGTTCCTTCCCTTGCAACCCCTGTTCCAGCATGTTTGTCTCTTTTATTTGTGTCTGTTAACATCCATCCATCCTAATTGGCAAGTCAGCCTCTTTGAAAATCATATGTTCATCATGTATATCATACATACAGAAAATAATATGCCTTATGTTGTCATATAAGATAGTCTAGCATTTTATGGTGTATTATGATATTTTGTGTCTCCATTCTGTAAATTTAATTTGAATAGAGATAATTAAAAGCAACTATTGAATTAATAATATTTCTTTCTGGAGGCCCGCCATTCATTTGCCCTCACATTTTGCAGTCTGAGCCCTCAGTGATCTCACAGAGCCACAGCACATCAATAGTCACCAGAGTCACTGATCTTTACAGGAGGAGAGCATCTTTGACTGTCTCTGACTGTCTGCACACATACACACACACACACACACACACACACACACACACACACAAGAAGGATGGGGAGGTTGCTGCAATAGCGTTTTAATTCCAAAAAGGCACTTTTATGTTGTCTCTTGAGATATGGTGCATGAGAGAGAAATAGATGCAAAGACAATGAGGCAGTCAATGAGAAAAAAAAGAGTGACACACTAAGGAATTCTACTCAGTAGATTTAAATATGTTCTTGTGTTGGGACTTTAGAAGATTTGTTTTCAGTAGACATGTAGGAGTATTTCTCTTTTGGATTCTATATCTTAAGGGTTTTAACTTGGGACTTTTGGACTTTTCGCCACCAAGAGGGAGTCATTGGGATACACCCTCAAAGGAGCTTTCCAATGTTTTTCTCCCTTATCTGTATGATTGTAACAACAGGAGTATCTGTGTGAATTCAAGACAGTCACTGTTCTCAGATTCACAAAGTCAGCTGATGCAGAGCACCTCCGATTGTCTAATAAGCGACATATTTGCACCAACATTAACATTTTACAGCAACATAAGAACAGTAAAAACATCAAGCTTGACTTTCCTTGATATTTTGACTTTTTCTCTTTCACTACCGGAGGAATTTAAATTATTAGGTTATATCAGGTATTATCAGTCAACTTTTGTATAGCTTAACATCCAAAAGCAGTGAGTGAGTATTTTTGGAAACGGTGTCAGCTTTAAGTGAGTTCTTTTCTGAGATGCAGCTCGCTGTTGTCTTTGCCTCCCACCATCAGCCTTCTCTTGTTTTTTCGTATCCTGTCACTCTGACCATATAAAGCATCGCAATGAAGACGAAGGGCCTTTAAAGAGGAGACATTTCCAGGGAAAATAGGAAAAAAAAAACTGCTCAGCACTTGTTTGTCATCATTGATTGGTCAATTTCCCATTGCAATTCAAGTCATTGACTTTTTTTATTCAGACAGATTTTCAAAAAACAATGCATGAACTCACACCATTTCCATCTTGTCTATATGATTTGGGGCAGCTATAGGCCTATTGGAAGTGCGAGATTATCTATTTGTATAGTGGTTAGAAGCTTTTGATACCAGGCAATCAATGTTTTGAATATAGTGCAAGAACTAAGAGTTTTATATGAGAGACATTTAAAAGAAGAAAAAAACAAAACAAAGTATAATAGTATAGTCTTATGCAACGCATGTCAAACTTCTGGATAAAATACATGAATGCATAGGTGCATAAATGCACAGAGGAACGAAATAATGAATTAAGTGTGGATTTTACAGAGCATGTCTGTGTGAATGTATTACACTCGCTAACTTTGTTCCCAGTTCCTGCTTGATATTCTTTTTGAAAATGTGCTTGTTTATCTATATGGGTTTTTTTTTTTTTTTTTTTTTTTTTTTTTTTGAAGATAGAAATTATTAAAACAGATGGCGGAAGAAATAAGAACTAAGAAACCCCAGGGCCTACTGTTTAAAAACATGCCACCTTGTAGGAAAAAAGGGAAAATTATACAAGGGTATAGGGGAGAATTGTTGAAAAACAGCAAAATGCATACATAACAAATGATGGAAATAAAATGGGAAAAAATAACAGTGATGCAAGGAAAGTTGGAACTTCAGTTGACAGTTACAGTAACTTTCATTTAGACAGAAACTAAACAAAAATAGCTTCTAACAAGGTGAGTTTCTCAGCTCAGCATTAGTCAAAATCACTTCATGATCAGTAAATCCACAAGAAGAAAAAACATCTGAATAAGGAAGAGCTTTGCAACATTTGGCAAGTTTGCTTAGCAAGAGTGATGGAGGCATTCTGAGCATATAAATCACATGTGTAATCACACTAAAATGGTAAAGCCCACTGGGGAGCACTTCTAATTACAATGCAAGGTCCCCCCCTATTCATTGCTCCAATCACTCACGTCTCCGCTGCATCTCAGGAGCCTCTGTCCCCTGCTCTGTTACTTTATCATGCATGCATGGCCCAGAACGCACACACACACACATACGAGCAAGCAAGCGGGCAAATTTTGTCTGTATTTCCTTCCCTGTTCTGACATATGTGATGTACAGTGGTGTTTCTAGTGTTAACCTAACAATGTAATTGATGATCTTCCACTACAGTTCATCAGTGTTGTTTTATTAATTAATACTAATACTTTATATCTGTTATGTTGTGTATTTATTTTGAACTTAAGCTTTGAACTTGAATTTTATTAACAATGGATCACATGACTGTCACTGGTAGTGATGAACTCACAGAAAAGTATTAACTAATTCTGCAGCTCCCCTCATCTCAACAGAGCTTTTTAGCATCTTAAGCTCATTGTTTTGCTTTTCCAGCGTGCAATTGAACTGTTTTAGTTTCATATCACTGCTGTCATCAGCGTCACGTTTGACAGACAACTGAACAACAGACAGACAAAATGACAAGCTGGTGAACACAATGGAACATTTTGAGAGCCAGATATTTTTGTATTTTGAGAGCTGGTGGGGACCAAAAATGGAGCCAAAAGTTGAATGAATGTTGGATTTAAATTTGTCAGGTATTTTTGACACAAACCCAACTTCACATGAGAGCAAATGTTTCTCTTTGTTGCTACGTTCACCATGTCAACTTTATATGGTGATAGTTTTTCAGTATCTCAGATAGTATTACAGCTTGTTTTCGGCTGCCCCCCCCACCCTCAGGTTCAAAATCGGAACACTCAGTTTGCACTATCATTATATGAATCACCATGTAGACACATGGACACACAGTCACCCACGTACTAGTTCATTCATTTTTTTATTTGGTAAATGGCTTGGGTGCTTTTTAACTAACACTGCACTGGTATTTTAGATGAAAGAACCCAAAATTGTATTGTGTGGCTACATCACACATCAACTCCTGATCCTTTGAAGTCAATTTGTAGTGCCAGGCATATAATCTAAACACTGGAAATTGGGACTAACAGTCAGAAATAGCACCTATTGTAAAATCTTTTCTTTTTCTCCCCAGGAGGCGTGTGTCATTTTGTGATAGATGCTATTTTTGACAGCTGGTTCCTATTTTAAGTGTTTACCTAATTCATCTAATCCATGCAGACCTGTTTGCAACTACTTAAGAGTTGTGTACACTTCCTGTACTGTACCTCTATGTCCTCCATTTTGAATTGTATCAAGTCCATACTTGTAAACTTCCATCATTGCATGCTCACTGGCAGAAGGGAGCAATGGGGCAAATCACTCACTTCAACGAGTGAAGGCTGTAGACCACCCTCAATCACGGTGTACGTTCGCATGAACACACAAACCAAGGAAAAGGGAGGCTGACAGTGAAGCAAAGCGGGTGCTTTGGGGACACAGCTTATCCGTCTGTCTGAGCCGCTCCCCCTTCAATGGGTCAAATAGATGGGTTGAGTGAAGTAGGGAGGTGTCAGGGGAGTGTGGTCAGAGGACACAGGACAGAGCCCAGAGACGAGGGCATGGAGGGAGCTGGCATTTCCTCTAATGAAAAATTTACATCTCGTGCAACAAAAGGAGCCACCACAGGGCCTCTTGCCTTTGTGCCATTCCTCTTTTTTGTGTGTGTGTGTGTGTGTGTGTGTGTGTGTGTGTGTGTGTGTGTGTGTGTGTGTGTGTGTGTGTGTGTGTGTGTGTGTGTGTGTGTGTGTGTGTGTGTGTGTGTGTGCGTGTCAGCATGCCCTCATTTTATAACTTAAAAATGTTTCAGCTAGATGCATCTATGGACTAATACCTCTTCATTGATACAGCCTCTACACCCCCCCCCCCCCCTCATTTTCTGTCTCTTGGCCATCACCATTCCCTAAGGGCTGGATCTTAGGTCCCAAATGAATGCAAAGCACACAGGAACCAAACTGACAAATAGACAGACATGCATTTAGATGATAAGGGACTATATGCATGCATAATTCATGCCACATGCGCAACATTCCTCCAGTTTTTTAAATAGTCATTCATTTGAGTATGTCTGTGTGCGTGGCCACATGTGCACATGTGTTTTATGGAGCATGGCTGACATCAATCACTTTTTGGAAGAGTAGGGAATAAGGTGTGTGCAGAGGTGCTAAAGAGAAAAAATAAGAAGATAAGTGTAAGAGTGTGTGTGTGTGTGTGTGTGTGTGTGTGTGTGTGTGTGTATGTGTACATTTCAGTTAACTTTGTCTTCTGTGATGACTAATGGCAGTTATTTGTTTCTCCTGAAACTTCTCCTGAATACAAATGAGCTAATTTACCTACAAAAAATGCCTCTGATTCAGAGTTGGGGTTGCTTTAGCACTACCCATCTATTTTACTTTGCATGTGGGAGCCTCTAGATTCCATCTGTACCTTCCAGTGCAACACGATGGTTCAAAGAGCAAGTGGGGAAATGGAAGCTGTCTAATTGAATATCCTGTTCAAGTGATGAGTATGAATCATGACTGTATATTGGCTGTCAAGACGCGAAAAAGACCAGACAGGTAAAAATGTTTTTTTGCGAGACAGACATGACAGGTATGAATGCATTTTCAAACAGAAACTCCCTCTTTTGATATTGAAGTTGACTGCAGTGGGATTTCCAGCTGATAAGTTTGATGTCTTTCAGAATTTTGAATTTCATAAGAGTTGCAGTTGTACTGCCACTGGCTTTTTTAGTAGTTCATTTCCTAAAGTATAGTCCTGGGAGGGCCAGGGACACAATGTATAGAGCTTTGACCAGAGCCTTAAGAGTGCTTCCATATTGATCTGCTGTGTAGATAGGTATGAGAGCTGTGCCGAGTGCTGCGTGTTGTCTGTAATCCCAGAGAGCAGAGAGTCGGCGTTAAGTGTCTGTGATGCATTCAAGGCTATAGTGCAGCAGAATCGGGTTAGGACTGTGTTTGTGTTGATGCTCTGAGCCTGTAATGCCTATGAATAATGGATTGTTAATCCAAGTGTGTAAAATACATCTCTGTCCCACATACCTTTCCTTGCCGTTCTGCTGCTGTTTTTGTTGTATGTGTGCAAACGTGTGTTTGTACTTGCACACATATTGTATCCTGCGCGTGTGAGTGTGTGTGAGTGTGTGTGAGTGTGAGTGTGTGTGTGTTTGTCTGAACTGAAGTGGTTTTTTGGGGTTTTTTTTCCAGAGATCAGTGTCAGCACGGAGTCTTTATACCTTGAGAAAAGGAATGATTGTCAGTTTTGTTCTGCTGACATTGAAAGAGAGAGATTTAACAATTTAACAAGGAGCACCACAGGACTCTTTAAATATTCATATTTGTTGAACTTTGCCTTAAAGTATGAAAAAAGGCTAGATTTAACACAAAGTAGTGGGTTGACAACCTTTGCCATTCATATTTCAGATATCAGGCTGATGCTCTTATCCAGAGGGACTTTGAGCAAGTTAAAATAATAGACATTTGTGTCTTAACATCATTTTAAGCTGCCTAGTTATAAAGACATGCAACAAAATGGTGGCAAGAAAGAAACCATTAAAAGGATGGCGTACGTAGCAGTGACTGTTGGAAATTAAACTTAGCACAGGTGTGGTGTAACCAGGCTGAGACGAGATGAGCATGAGGTGTAGCCTGTAGAGATGTAGTTCCACTCCAGCGTGTAAGATGTGGGGTGACTGCTGAAGAGGAAAGAGAAAAAAAGAAAAAAAAGGGGGAGGGAGTTGAGAAGGGGGAAACTACAGTAAGCTTTCTGGGCAGGTTGGTAATACAGAAGAGAAAAGCATGAAAAATGAAAGAGAGCGTGGCAAATAATATTTCAGAAGGCTCCAGTGCACAAGACAGCAACAATAGGAAGGTAAACTTCACCAAGCTTTCTCGTATGAGCATTTTATCTCTTCCAGTGGTCCATATTTTGTTATATCTGCTCCAACAAATACCCTTCCTGATAACCTTGTGCTATCTAATATGTAGTTCACTGTTCAACATCATACTGAATCAGTTAGACCGAGAAACCATACTCGTTTTTTTTTCTTTTTCAGGTCATGCATTCCTTTACTGACTCAGTGACAGTAAATTGAGGCGGAGCTTGTCATTTTTAATGTCACATAGTAAAATGTGTTGATGTGTCATTATCTACTTCGTTATTTATGAATACAGAACAGCGTTTCTATGTGCTGCGATACTTTCCCCGAGCCTGTCTTGTTAATTCCTTTTCTCTGCACCTGCTCATTAAATTACCCACCCATATTTCTCTCGCTGTCCCATCTCATAATCACATTGTCACAGAAGTCTCTGTGGTTTGTGAGAGAGGCTGCGAGGAATTGGTATCAGAAATAATAAATCCAAATGTGTTAATTACAGCTCACTTTCCCCCGTCTGAAAACAGATACTTCTGCTGGGAGAGTGTGTGCGTTTCATGTGTGTTGTACTGTCTGGATGTCAGTGCGTATTTATGCACACATGCAATTATTGTGAGAAGACAAAAAGAAGCCAGAGAAAAGTGAGAGAGAGAGAGAGCTCAGTTGGGGAGAGAGACATTGCTGGCATGCAGATGTTTACCATGTCTACCGTTTTAATTAAACATGTTAACATGCCAACACTTGCTAATGAGCACCAGACACAAAGTGCTGTTGGGACTGATGGATACGAAAGTTACATTTTTAACTTGATGAGAGCTCTAGAGAAAAGGTTGAGGCATCACCAAAGTTATGACTTGTGAATTCATCTGCAGGGATTCATGAATGTCTGAAGCAAATCTCAGAGCAATCCATGCAAAACCACACACCCACACAAAAAGTCAGGGCATCACGAACATCATTGGAGTTCATCCTCTGGAGACTATGAATGTCTGCGCATGACAATTCATCCAGTAGCTGGCGTGATACCAACTTTAGTGGACTAAAGGTGGTGGACGGACCAACAGACCAGCATTGCTTTCTGTAGAGCCACACCTCAAGTATGACTAAATATAGTTGCATGAACGGTGAGCCACATCGTCATCTAAACAATGGTTTGCTTTTATTTTGGTACTTTTGACCTGCTGGTCTGGATTGAATGTTTAACAGCAGGACTATAATGATCAGCAATTGTCAGTGCTGTCAAATGAATTCAGCACCTCAGGAAACTAAATGGTGTGATGGACATGTTGCATGCTGTAGGCTGTCAGCGGGTGGTTGTGAATTTTGTTTACATTTGAGAATAACATTATTTAGCTTGAGTATGGCTGATAAGACACACTGTACAGAAAGTGGACTACGTAATTAATGTTCCCTCTTCTCCTGTCTTGTGTCTTGTCTGAGAATTATATCCATTTACAAACAGGAAAAATAGGTCCTCTAGTAGCTCTTTACATGCTCTCCCTCCCTCTCTCTCACTTCCTCTCGCTCTCTCTCTTCCTTTCTTTCTCTCTCTCACACACACACTTCCTCTCTCTGTGTTCTATCCACAAGGCAGATTGTCATATTGGATCTGTGGAGACTTAGCCTTGCACCCCATCATGCGTGTAGTGCTCCCGCACACACAAGTAAAAGTGCTCAAAAGATGTCACGTTTAGTATAAACAGTCATTATTCATTCTAAAACCACACATAAACACAGCATACACACACACACACACACACACACACACACACACACACACACACACACACACAAACAAGCAGTCACACACACACACACACTTGCATGATTAAGATAATTAGTGGAAAGAGGGAAAGAACAAGGCTACTACTCTCCACTCTTACAGTCTCTGCTATAAACAGATAGAAACCTACCTACCTGTCTCACCTACCCTCCCTTAACCACACACACACACACGCACGCACATATACACACGTGCATCACAGTGCGTTACCCTTCAGGTGGAATTGCAGGTCTGATTTCAGCTTGGTGGAGATGTAGGAGGATGATAGTGGCAGGCTGAACCACGGGGCAATGAATCAGTGCCTTATCAAACCTGTGGCTCTAGGTATGAATTGTCAGCACAGAAACAGCTTTAGCAGGCACGCACGCACGCACACACTCACACACACACACACACACACACACTCACTCGCACACACACTAAGAACATCTCCTCTTCACAGCTGGACACAGCGCAGCAACAACGTCACAGGAAGTGCCTGAAGCGTCAGTGGGGGCAGTTGTCAGGGCACTCTCCCTCCTCCAGCCCACAGTCTGTCCCTCTGCTCAGTTATTCTCCCAGTGAGAGGAAGGAGGAGTGTGCAAAGGGTGGCATGTTTAATTCAGCAGCCTCACGACAAGCCCTGTCACCATGTAGATTTATAGTATTGGCGAGAGAGGGATGAGGAGATGGTTGGGATTTAACTGCCCCAGGATTCTAATGGGAGATTTAGCATGCACTTTACAAAATCACCTTAATCCAGCATCAGTCTGTGAAGAGAGGGATGTGAACGAAAATTAATTGCTTTTTCTGATTGGGGTCCCGTTTGCATGTCTGAGTTTCGTCGTTTGGTCGATTTTGTAAACCGTTAACTATCTCTGCTTTTGATCTTTGTGAATGTTGTCCACATATAGACACATTTGCATGTTTTAATTAGAAATGATGTATTCACCTGTGATTACAGATAAAGATCCATTTCCCAAGGATAGGCATGCCTCACTACTTTTTTTTTTTTTTAAATGTGAAATTGCCTCCAGTTTCCAGATGATGAAATCTCCGATAGGAGCTTTGTTATCTTCAGGAGAAGGCAGGTTTTTATGACTGATGTTTTACAGGATGCATTAGTGCGCAGGAAAGTTTATTAGTCAGGCAGCACTGGGGAGCTGTCAAGCCCCATGACTTCACTTCACTGTCTTGCAATGTTACATCTAACCACGTTGCTTCTTTGGGAACACAAAAACAAATTTCAACTCAGACTTATAAAGCCCAAAACCACTTTCAGTGTTTTGCAGCACCGTCTGCAAAGTCTGATACTTATACATTTGCATTATAGTATACAATTTGCATTTGCACTTTCTTTTAAAGTTGCTTTTGCGGTAGAGATCATAAATGTTAATCTTTTTGTTTGCTGCAAGAGGAAGATCTTCATGCTGCACCCTGAGGGAGGTCCTTTATTCTAGTGTGTTTAACATTCTGCAGAGGAAGAAGCAGAGAGCGATGGATGAGGCATATGAGACTTTTATCAGGCGAGATGAGAGTTGTGACAGTCTGGAGCCCAGGTTTTCTGGGCTGTCTGTCTGGGCGTCCTTCACACTGAGGGCTTGGATGACAGGGCTTGGACACAGGGGAGGGGGAGTTTTCATGTGACAGAAGGCTTTGCCTAATAGCCAGGCTGTTCTCCAACTGTCTGTTTTTCTCTGTCTCATAGACACACACTTTTTTCTATCCCCTTTTCCTCTCCTCCTCCTCCTTTTCTCCGGCCATATGCGTCTCTGACATCCCTCCCTCTCTGACAGAGGAGAGCACAGGCAGAAGAGGAGTAAATATCATTACTCCTAGTGAGGTGTAAACAGGCTTTTAATTTTGAAATTTCTCAGCCATCCAGATTCTGGGACAGCTCGTCTGGGCACCTGGGCAGTTCACTGATTTAACGTGGCGCCGGCGTTCTGCTGTTAGAGAAGGGAGTTGTTTGAAAGAGGCAACAGGGGGCAGCTCTGCCAGCCTGCCAAGTGTGTGGGCGCTGCTGTGACCAGTCAGTCTTCATAATGGCTGGCTGGCCCTGGGACAGAGCCAGCTCAGTGGTCACATGACAGACTGTACAGATCAGGCTAGGAAGGACTCCCTTCAGCAACTCTGGATCGATGGTGTCAGTCAGGGTAGAGAGGGACAGAGAGGGGAAGATATTACGGGCGTGGATGTATGAAGGGACAGATAGGAAGGAAAAAGTTACAACTAAAACTGTACAAAAGTAGCTACAGGACATCATGAGGGACACAGGCTGGACCAAGAAATAAAACTACAGCCGAGCTGAAGTTCCAGAAGAGGGAACAGGGAGAGAAGATTGTAAGAAGTCTTAAGTAAAAGGAGATTGGAGGACAGCGTAGGCGCTCACTATTCATTACCTGTAAGCTGATGCTGTGTGCTTTCCAAAGGACAGATAAAAGTTTATCTCTCCAGTGTGTTTTTTCCTCCTTTTCTCACTCTTGTGGGCTTGAGATTCAAACTTCAAACACATATTAGATACTACAGAAATTTCAATTTAAGCCTAAGACATAGTCTGCATTTGAAATGTGCATCTTTTTAAAGAAAAAACATGCAGGAAAATGAAGTTTTTCTCTCCTTGGCAAGTATCAGATATCCCCAGACCTGGGACCTGTATAATGAATCAGGATCAGCGTGGTATGCCTGAGATATGCGGGTTCAGTATGCCTTATATGAGTGGTCTTAGATAACTGACAAAGCAGGTTATTGGCTTTAATCAAAGAAGATTTTCTACACATTTAAAAGGTGGGAATTGGATTTGAGAAAGAACTATATTATTAAAAATTGTGCTTTTAGTATTCTTAGTGTAAACCACTCAATAGATTTTGAGTTATCTTGTGAAGGGGGTGAAATCAAAGTAGCCACAATAACAATGGTATCACAGTAAAGACTCTTATTTGTAAAAGTCCTATTGATCACACAAATAGGAAAAGTAGCAACTGTATTCACTTAATGTCCCTTTACTGTATTTCAACCGCCCATAAGAATGGTGACATTTTCAAGAAGTCGATTGGTTAGTGGAAGTACTGTCTTGATCCAATCTGCTGAACCTGACCTGCACCTGAGGAGGGCCAGTGTAGGTCAGGTTGTAGGTTAGACTCCGGTTAGCTGTGTACCACAGGTTACCATGGCGGTGGTCAAAGGTAAAACACACACTTTGAAAGAGTTCTTGATTTTTAGCTCAGACATTTTCTATCGTAGTCGCTCGGAACAGAATTGTTGTTATCTGTCTTTGCAAATGGTTTCCCTTTATTCCTTAGGTCAATTTCAGTTTAGAAGTTAAGCGTTTAGCAGTTTTCCAGAACCGTATTGACTCTTTGGCAATGAATATTTTAGTCCAAGCTATTAACAGATGGTCTGTTACTTCTGTCTCACTCTGTAAACTGAGCTCAGTTTGTTTCATTTTGAGCAGCACAACTCCACGATTGGGTCTTGTCTGTTCCACAGTGAAACACCAAACAATAGCATTTTCCTTGTATCACCAGAGTAGGCAATGGTAATAGATCACAGTGAGCCATCTTGTTTCATAAACATCCCTTGGGTTTCTTTATGGATCTGAGTTTTACTTTGTTCTCAAAATGAATTGCTGCATATTTGTAAGTATGCGAAATAGAAGAAGAACAGTAAGTAGCAGAAAATGACGCAGTCGAACCTCCTGAAAATCAAATCTGTTGTTCGCAGGCTACATCCAACATGTAACCCTCTAACCCTAACCCTCTCTCCCCTATACAGTGAGGAAGCATTAAGGTGATTTTATTATCTCCTCCTTGCTCTCCGCTAAGGGATCTACTTAATGTCATTCATTGCCATTTAATTTGTGACCAAGAGCAAAGTGGCTCTGGAAAATGAGAAGGCACAGACCTTTGCCTACACAGGGGTGTGCAGTCCTGGGTAATTGTTAATTGTCAGATTGCATCTCGGTGAAGCGGAGCTTTAAAAGAAAGTATTATGGTGCATTTTCCCCACATGGTGGTCCACACAGTCATTTATCTAAAGCAGGTGAAAACAGGGGATACTTGTGTTCATGTTCAGGTCAGTGTTAATTTCACATTCACACTAATGAGCAGCTTTATTTTTTTGGACTGTACAGATGGGATTGCAGCAGTTCTCCTCAAATTAATTAATTCCTCAATTGCCCCCATGGCCAGGGAAACTGTAAAATCACAAAATGAGCCAATGTAAGATTGAGTCTTCACAGTGGTCTAATGCTCTTATCTGAATGGCTCTGCATTAATTCCTCTGTATGATTAACAGGAGGTACCTGTGTCGAAGTGAGGGAGAAATTAGTTCATGGAGGGATAACGGTATTCATCCAACGCCTCACACCTGCTGCGGCACAGAAAAAAAAAAAAACCTGTGTGATTATTCTGATTGGCTGAGCATCGGCACACTATTTTATTCCGCATCACTGACCTTTCTGCCTCACTGTGCACAGTGTGAATGCAGGGGAAGGCATCTTCAGCGTAATGCATGCATCATATAGTGAGTTGACTGCACACAATCTAAGATTGGAGTGGTACGCACGGCACTTCCTGATGTACATTTTAAAATAATGGCATGCATGAACATGAGTTTGAATGGGGTCTACTTGAGGCGATACATCTGGTGGATGATAAGACGTATTTGTCTGCGCCGCTCTGATTTTGCTCTGATGAATAAGCTGCGGTGCTCACAAAGGGTCATATGAAACAGCCCCTAGCTCTCTGTCCCCTGTACCATGATGCATTGCCTGTTGTTGTGCCTTGTCTCTAAGCTTCCCCCGCGAACTGATTAAGTATTTGGAACAGCATGGAAACACCACAGGGTGCTGCATTGTTTTTCAGGGGAAGACAGTCCCAGTGAACAGTATGAATAGACCAGTGACTCTGAAAGAGGCAGACTGACACTGTTTGTAGCAATTATTCAGTCAGCTCAGAATGAGTATCATACAGTAGGATGGTAGGCTCTCTCTTTGATCAGGGAGTTTGTTTGACTCCCTTCCACTAATTTCAGGCATTAAGATACAGTCAATAATTCATTTCATGTAAATCCGAGTATAAATTGTTGATTTGTTCATATTTGAAGAGTTAAATCCCAAAATGAGATGAAATTACCAAATGTCTCCTCCTAACTTCATAACTGATACAGAAGAAGACTTTTCTTGCCTTGATCATGGCTGTCGTTTTAGATATTAAGTTACAACAGTATTTTTTTTCCAGTGTATGTGCACTGTGCTGCGGTCAGTCTGGATATCATAAGCATAGACAGTTATATTTCCTGGGGAAAAGAATCTCCTTAGTTCAATAAATCACTATGTAAACAGAGCCAATATTCGTGCGACTGCGGCTCAACAGGGGTTGCTGCACAGATGCGGGCTATGAAGAGATTTTACAGATTCATCATTAAAATGCCCAGGGAGCTCTGACACCCGTGTAGATTTTTCTCTCATCTCATAGAGGAAGAGCAGTGTTGTGGTTGTTTTCTTTGTCTCGAGGCACATCACTGTTATCATGGATTTCAATGTGTGCGCTTCGCAGAGTTTGTGTGTGTGCATGTGTCTGTCTGTCTGTCTGTCTGTCTGTCTGTGTGTGTGTGTGTGTGTCTGTGTGTGTGTGTGTGTGTGTGTGTGTGTGTGTGTGTGTGTGACTGCATTAGCAAACATTAGACATGGTTACAGTTTTTGCTTAAGGAGATAAGTTTCTGGACAGGCATCTAGTTTTTTTGGTGTTGCATGTAGACCCCCGGCCACATCAAGCTGGTAAACATAAATCTGAGAAAATGAGATAATTTTCTATTGCAAACACAAAGCAGCAGTGTGTGTTGGGCAGTGTCCTCCATCCAACCCTTTTTCTGCCTGTCACCTTTTTATGTGTCATTTTGTAACATTGACTGTCCCATAATCAAATCGAATTGCATCAGTGCGTCAACGATGGATTCTATCTGTCAGCGGTTTTAAAGCAAAACAGTGAAACAGTCATAAAACAGCCCAACACCTGCACAGCTGGTCGCACCTGCGCTCACATAGCAGCCTCTCACCACGGAATCTCAATAGAGTCCTCACTGCTCAGTACCGGCTGTCACACTCGCTGATGATTTCTCTTTCTGGCACGACAGGACAGAAACACTGTTACCGGAAGAACACGGTGTATTTATACAGAGGATGTCTTTGAATACAAATAAAACGTGGTTTGATAAAAGGAATAAAAAAAAAATGAAAAGGCCAAAATCACGAATTGGAAATAAAGTCATCACTAACAATTTGCATTATAAACGAGCATAAAAAATGTAATATAGAAGTGACTTTAAACATTTTCCCAACCTCTCTTGAGGTCTTATCTCCTGCAGTTATTTATTCTGAAGTCTCAAAGCCTTGAGTGCAGATTATGGTTACCCACTAGTCGTCGGTCTACTTTGAAAATATCAGACAGGCTTCATCTAATGATCACAATCTGTGCAACTCATATGCAGTCAAGAGGTCTGTGCTGTAGCATGGGGCAGACGCATTCATGCTTTGAAAGTAATCACTTTGATTTTAAAATAGTCAATTCTTAAAATAACAGGTAACCAGTGAAGTGTCACAAGAGTCAGGGTGAATTTCTTTTGTTTCTTTTTAGCAGTTTTGATTTTTTGCCAGTATAGAGACTAAAGAGCTACAGGAGTCTAAACAAGAGAAGATGACAGCACGGATGCTTTGAATGTTTTTTTAGCATAGGACAGCTTTACTCTGTGTTATATTACAGAGTTGAAACAATGAGAATCCACAATACGCTGGCCTATAGTGTTAACTGTCCCTTTGCACTGAAGATTTCTGCAGTGTGGAGGGGGGGGTTATATTATGAGATTAGCCATACTGTCAAAATCTACAATCAAAATATTCAATGTGTTTGCATCTAAAATTTCAAAATTTACAATTTTGATGGTTCTGAAGACAAACAGAGATTATCAGCTTCATTCAGTGCACTTAGGATAACATTTTATGTGTATACTGTACAAGTGTTTAACAGAAAACTGAGATTGTTTGTTACCGGTGCAGCCTAATAGTAGAATATGAATCAAAGAAAACCTAGCACAAACACTTACTCTATTGTCTCCAGTAATAACACTCAAAGTCCTGTCTCGAAGATTAGATTCAAACAAGTTTTAAGCTCTTAAAGGGAAACAGGCTCAGCATTAATCATGGTCAGGAAAGACAGCATAATCAGCTGTTGTTAAAGCTGTTTTTCTTCTATCAGTTTATCACTATTATTTTAGGCATGGTTTCACCACTGTACACAATTATTAACTCTAATCGAGACTTCTTAAATAGACCAATTTTTTATATTATATATATATATATATTAAAATCTACTTGTTTGTGTAGATATATTCACAGAGGAAACTGGTTTGTGATTGTGTTGTAAATGTATTTTTATACAGTTTATTGTTCACAGTAGCAGGTGAAGTGGCTATACCTAACTGTGGAGTTTGCAAGCCATGTGAGAAACAGATTGTTAATGATTGTGTTCCTGGTGGTGCTCACAGGTGCTCTTGGTATTTGAGCCTGAGGAGAAAAAAAAGCACCTCATCTGATCGTGGCTCGAGTGACCTGTGACAATGGAACTTTAATAGAAACTGCTGAAAAATGTATTAGTAGCCGTAGTGGCTTACACACATCACCTCATCATTTGTTGTGTCTGATTCTCAGCAACTACACTGTGGCTCTCCTCCCTATGCTTTCCTTTCTTCGCCGTCCTGAAGTTCAGATAAATTGTCTTTTCCTTCCTTTCCTTTCCCTCACATTTCTACTCATTAGGATTTATCCATATCTCAAATCCTGGCTGGCATGATCATCTTGGTGCAAAGTGTTGGGAAGATCACAGGGATGCTCTTAATGAAAAGGTGTGTGCATGGGATATTTCAAAATTACACCTCCCTTGACAAGGCTCTTAGATGAAAGCAAAGACCATAAATCAATAGATAGATGAAGGGATGTAGGCAGGCAAGATGGCAAGAGAGAGAGAGAGAGAAGGATGTAAACCTTTCCAGGACAACAGCCAATTAGATCCAGCAGAGCTTTAGCACAGAGATAGTAAATTGTTGCAAATATTCTACCCTATGTCTTTTCTTTTTTTTCTTTTTTACATTTGATTGCCATCTACAAATCAGTACTTGTTTTTTTTCAGTCACTCTCCCTTGTTCATGTCGTCAATGCTCTACACTCCTTTCTGTCCCCCTCTCACTCCTTTATTTAATCTATTTTTCCATATCACAGACATCTCAAATCGCAAAGCTGTTTGTAGTGTTAAATCATCCTGCAGAAGCGACAAGTTTTACTTCATTAAGTTGTGGCAGAGTGCACTGCTTCGCTGGAGAGTAGGGGTAAGAGTCTGTCCTCGTGGGCTCTATCAATAACCATTAAGGATCCTCTCTCATTAGACCAAACCTCATAGGCCCCCGGGGCTTGAGAAATGGGCCCTGCCATGTTACGTGATGGAGTACGCTTAGATGGCATCACCACTGTTTGGAAATGTAAATTGCAATACTTATTTTCCCCTGCGGATGATTGCCACCAGTGCTATGTACACAACTTTATTCTCATTCAACCTGTTTGCTTAATCAAGAAGAACCTCACTCCCCTATCAGCAAACCCCAGTTTGCTCCTGAGCTCCTCCCTTTTTCCCCTCTCCATCTTTTCACACACACACACACACACACTCTCAAACCCATTCAGCGTATCCCAGCCACTGCAGTATGATTATTCATATGGCAATGAGGCTGGATCAAGCTCGCAAGGCTGCCACAGCGTGATGGGAGTGTTTCCAGATGATGACTTAGGAGTCCTGCAGCTTCTCTGCCAAGAGCAGGGAATTCAAACTTAATCAGGGCGAGGACCCCTCCCTCCTCTATCTCCCAGAGAGCTCCGTGGGGTTGAGGCCAAAACGGGAATAGAATGAGAGAGACAAAAGTCAAAGTCTAGGCAGCATCATGCACACTCTCTCCTTCTGTTTTCCTCCCAGGGAGCCAGAGGTTTTCTCCCTTGAGCGATGGGTTCATTTTAGGGCTATTGGAGAAACTTTTCTTTCTCACTCAGGGAGGACACATTAGTAAGATTAGCTTTGTTCTACTCTATCAGCCCTATCTTAACTCTTATCTCTCCCACTTTCTCCCTCTCACACACACACACACAATGTTCCAGATTTCCCCACACTATGGCTGTTGTCCATCCATCACCCATTTGCACAGCCAGTGTGTTTCACTTGAGCCCAGACAGTGAGCTCTGCAGCAGGCATCCCAGCACTCAGCTCATCCCTGTCCGCAGACCATGGTCACACCAAGGGGAGGAGGCAATGATCGGTCCTGATCAATAATACATCGACTGCATTAAAGCTTATGAATAAGTCATGGACGGAAAGAACCCAGTCTTCAGACATACACACACATATACACACACACACACGCACACACACACACACACACACACACACACACACACATACAGTGCAGAGTGATCTTTTACTTAGGCCAGGGAAGATGAACAGACAAAAAAAGAGAACAAAGCAAGGGCTTTAACTTGTAGGGAATTTATCACTTACTCACTGACATTTTGTTGCATGTTGAAGCTTCACTCTGTCTTTTCTGTCCCATCCGCTGCCGTTCTCTCTCCGCCTCTCTCTCTCTCAAGTAATGGCCTTTTTCCTGTGGGTAGAATAAATAAGTTATTACATCCATGTGTCCTAAGGCTTAGCACGGACCGTCTGAATATAAATAGTTCATTTGCCTCCATCGTAGAGGCCTTTCTTTGTGCCATATGAATATATTTGTAATTACTTTCTGTTTTGTTTTGTTTTTTTCTTTACGAAGAGCAGGGTGACTGTTTTGGTTGACTGGAGATGCAAGATGAAATTGCCTTATACAAATAAGTCTGCCAACGTTTTACCCCAAACACCGTCTCAGACAGGAAGGAGCTGAGTGAGAGCGCAGGGCTTAGCTCAATGCAGCCTTTAGTGTGCTGTGCTGACAACAAAGAGTGAACAGCCTGTGTGATGCTGTAGACAATTTGAATACTGAGTAAAACTTGTGTGGTGGATGAAAGTGCAAGTGGTAACTTTGCCAAGAATGTGAATGGGAACAACATTTTTGAATAATTAATCTCTCAGATAATATAACTATACAGCAAGTAACCCCGTTCGGTGTGTGTGTGGGTGTGGGTGTGTGTGTATACGCTCTGTCAAGCATTATCATTTATTTTGGCAGTCAGTAAGATGGCACTTGATGCCAAGGTGTGTGATTATTTGTGTTTCCGTTGTTGCCACTAAAAGTTTTGTTTATAGCTTGACGACTACGGACTCCAAAGGCAAACAAGGCCTCTGCTTATTAGGTACAGGTGTGCACATTCACGTGTGCACACATTCATGGCAGCTCTTTGATGAGATGCCCTGTTGTGAGTTTGTGTTGTGGTGATGTGCTCCTGGAGGAGGTGCAGGAGAGGAAGCGGCTCTTTGTTTCTGCCAGCAGAAGTGTGTCAGACAGGAATACTCAGGGAGCAGGGCTCAGAAAGATATCGCTGCTTACTCACCAACGTGTAGGATTTTTCTCAAAGATTGTGCTGCCTATGACAACGGCAGGGAAAGTGAGACGTCAGAGGGGGAATAGTGTTGAAGTGATCGTGTTGAGTGTGTGAGAGAAGAGGCAGAGATGGATGGAAATGTTGCCTTGTATGAGAGATAGGAAATAGAAGCACACACACACACACACACACACACACACACACATACAGAATATCATCAGATACCACACACAAAATCAACAGGTTAATCTGGATTTTACTAATTAGCTACTAAGAAGAAGGTTTTCCTTGAATCAAGGATTCTGTAGAGATATTTTTCTGATTCTTTCCTCTGGACATCATGATAACCTTTTAATTCAGATATCACATGATAGATTAAAAAAATTATTACATTTAATTTCACTCACATTTTTAAAAAATATAGTTTGTTTCAGCCAGAACTGGTGTGATGAAACTGTTTGGTGAAGGAAGAGGAGGTTGGATTGTGTGTAGTTTGCAGTTTTAGTTAAGTTTAACATCTATGAATAATAAAATGCACCTGACAAAACATTTGCATGCATCTCTATGGGGGACCCTGACGTATGGCTAACTACATTCAACCCCTGAATTTAGTTTGAATGCATAAAATATATAATAAATATCAGATGTTCTATATAGCTTCATAAACTTGTTTTTAAAGCTTCAAAGTTTATTCTGAATCCTGGAAGCAGCAGATGTTCACAGTCCCCAGAGGCTGCATCCCAGTACCTGTGATGATTCCTGCGGGGTTCACATGAGATTCACTTTTGTGGTTTTGAGTGAAATGTATCACCAGCTATGGGATGGATTGCCATGAAATTTTGGTACCCACCTCCATGTTCTCCTCCTCGAGATGAATTGAAATAACTTCAGAGATCCTTTAACTTTTCATCCAGCGCCACCATCAGGTCAAAGTTTTGATTTGTCCAATACTTCGCTTTATGACCAAATAACTGCAAAACTAATCACATTCCCATCGGCATCAGCTGAACTTTGTGTTTAGTGCGAATAATGTGATGTGTTAGCATTTAGTACAGCCCGACAGAGTCAAACATGGCTCTAGGCTCTAAGTCTTGTTCTAAGCACATTGTGGGAGTTTTATCTTTTTTCATACCTTTGCTCAGAACACTTTACATTCAACTAAAAGTTATAAACCTTCTGGACTCAACTGACTTTTTAGCACCATGGCTAACTATCTCATCTCACTTCTAACTGCTCCTAGAAGCTCTCCATTCACTTTACTCATGATATACTCTTTGTGTGTTTGTATGTGTTCTGCCAATCCTCGTGCTTGTCTTAGAAATGATTCATTCATTTTGTTAACCATTCGTGTAAGAGCAAATACAAATTATCTTTTGCTCCAATGGTTGTCATGAACCACTCTCCCTCCAAATGTTCTAACCAGTCAACAAAGCATCTTTGCTGTGGTTACATGCTGTCATTGCTACTTAAAGGCCGACATACACACACAGCTTTATTTTGTGATAATTGCATCGAGTCTCACCCTGAACTAGAAGTGTCCCTAATATCATTTTTTAAACCAAAAAACTCAGGCAGTCTGTCATAGCAATTAACTTGTCCTTCTTCTCAATTTTGTGCTCTATAAAACTGTATGACACCAGCGATTTATGTGGAATAATCTCTTTGTTGAGCCTTGCTCTGATAGATGACAGTAAATTCATTTAAAAAAATGCAAACTAACTGTCCAAGGTCAAAGGAAGTGACTGTTTTAAAAGACACATTTGAATGGCGAAATGAAATGGCATAACTCTGAAGCGCATTGAATCTCATTGAATTAAACAGCAACCCTATACAGTTAGTGTGTGTTTACAAAAAGCTGACATACAGTCTTTTGAAAATGGATGTGGAACTGAACATTCAGGGGGAAAATCGTAATAAGAAAGATGGAGGGGGGGAATGAGAGAAGTTACAGGAGAGTTGCTTTTGAGGGAGGAGCAGTGCTCTATCACCCTTATGACATTGTCCAATTAGAGCATATGATTAGTGTAGACTGTCTCCAGTGAAAATGAATCTATCAGCTCGGCTCGGATTGCTACAGGTCCCTGCAATTTAGCTACCACTTTGTCTCTGTCACCACAGAGCTGCTAATATAAAACCGACAGAATGGATGATTTCTACTTAAGGCGTAGCTTGATTGAAGCTGATTACATTTCACAGAGGTTTATTATATTTCCATAATATGTGCGCGTGGTGTAGGGTGTGTGTGTGTGTGTGTGTGTGTGTGTGGGTAGGTTGCGTGTTTGTGTGGCCTCATGCGAATGTTTGTGAAAGGAAGGACTGGAAGTGATGGGATATGTCTTCTTAATGTGTTTTGTCTCTTCCAGGCTTCCAGAGCCGAGGGCAGACCCCATCGACCCACGGGACTTTGATGACAATGATTCTGGACCATCCATGGACCACGCCCCCTGATTTCAGCGACACCAGACTCTTCCTACATCCAACTGTCCTTCAATGTCTGCTTCAGCCAGCCATCAGCCCCTTTGAGCTGTCAGGCTGGCCCTCGCTCTGTCAGCCTTCCCCCTTTTACCACCCCCTCCCCTCCCGGCGCCTGCTGGCAGAGAACTGACCTTGAAGAAGGCTGCGGTGACAAATATGGATGGCCATGTCTTTTCTGCTCTCAAACTTTTTTAATTCCTCACTCGCTACTAACTTTCTTTAATTGAAGCACACAAGTTATGTGCAATCAATTACCATCAGGCTCAATTTCCACAGCCAGTCAGATCCTTGGCTTACTGGTGAGCCTGGCTGACTCAGAGAGGAAGCCCGGGTAGGCAGCCGAGCGGAGCATCTGTTAAGCCCAACAGATGTCAGGAATGGGAAATTCGGTGACATGGTGCGCTTCACTCTTCATTTATTCGCAATATCATTTCGGTTCTGTTGTTTTGACAAACACTGTGGCCGCTCGCAGACATAGAAAGGGAACATTTGTCAGATGCCACAATGCCTTACATCGTTGAGAGAATATATTATAAGTGCTGTTCTGGGTATGATATTTTTATTGTTTAAAAAAGAAAAAAAAGAAAAAAAATACAGGAAATCTAAGTGTCTCTAGCTTCTGATCTTTAATGTCGTCTCTGATGCTTTCCATCATCCCGTTGCGTTCACCCCTCCTTCCTCTAGATCCCCTGCCTTACCCGCTGATTCTTTATGCTTGTAGATTTGGCACACTTCCTTTTGTGCTTGTCAGATCTATTATCAGAAGCGGGGGCCATTTTGACACCTATTGATTGGTGAATGTTGCTGAGTCTTTGTTAGGTGAAAATCGAACTGTAATTTGACTGTGCAAAATAGCACTCCGCAGTATCAGCTCTCTGTGTACTGTAATGTAAAGGCTCATTACTCCTGGCCAATCTGCAGCATATGACGGATTACCGTCCGGACAAGCATATGCACTTTCTACCTTGACCCGCTCAGCCATAGCTTGCATTCATGATGTACCACCGCAAGTCCGTCTGTATCAGCAATTTGTTTTAATATGATTGATTCTGTTGCCTTAAATTTAAAATTGAAAGCTGTGTCACCCATTATACGTGGGACATGTTTGACAACAACATGACTTCACCACTGTACCACTGCACTAAGATGCACTGAGAGTTGTATACTTACCCAAGGGAAATGTTGTTTTGTCAACAGCCTATTGAAATAACTCCAACAGCTCATTCGTTATTCCAGTGTAACAGACAGACAGCAGTCTGTCTGTCTGATGTTTCCTTTTGTTTTTATTTGTCTATTTTTTTCTTAAATCTATAAATAAACAGCCTGTTTTTTAGATTGGATGCTGAAGAAGATGTTCATATTTCTACTTTAGGAACAATTCCTGCATTATCTGTTTCTTGCAAAACACTACAAACACCTGAAAACCATCAGTCATCCTAGACACTATTATCAGAAAACCTTAAAGGCATGTGATGATGAATGGAGACAGGAAGAGAGGTGAAGTGGTGTAAAGCGGAAATTCAGGAAGGCGAAGATTTCGGGTTTTCTTTCATCAAAATTCAAAGCAGCAACCCATCAAGATAGGACTGGGAATAGGAGGTTTGGGAACAAAGGGGGGTGATGGAGCAGGAGAACTCTTTAGGGTCTATGCTTCTCTAAAGATGCATTTAAATGCAGACTGGTTTCACGCCTACAGACCAAGACAAGCCAGAACCCACTTTTCATCAACTCGCAGCCACAATCAGAAAGCCTTTGTCTCACCCCTGCTCATTTTTCTTTATCACTTTTCTTCTCGGATTCACACCATGCAGCACACACTGGTCTCAGACCTGCTCTCTACCTGAGCTGCTTCATCAAGCCAAGAATGCTTCCTCAGCATGTCCAGTCTCCCCACATTGAGATATTGACCGAGAGAAAACTCATTTAGCCGGTGGTCATTGCTATCTGGGTGGTAACACATCTGGGGTTTGCTTTCTCTTGTGAGTTTCCCTTTACAGAAATAATGGGGCTTAATGATTTACCGCAGGAGGCATTGATCCTCAACATTCACTAAGCTACTGCTGACTGACCAAGCACCAGAGCACTCAAACCCCTTTAGAGATTTTTTTTTTCTTGTGTATGTTTTAGTGTGGCTGCAACTAAATTGATTTAAGTTAGCTGGGAGGAGGCATAGCCATATACAAGCTCCCGTGCTATCAAAGAGAAGCTGGTTTCGGCGAATAATCGTTATCCCGTCATCTGTCGTGGAGTCCAGCCTGATCAAAGAGATAATAACAAACCTGAGGGGTGGGGGCGCACAATGTGCCTGTTGTCTGAGGAGGAAATGGAGAGGAGAAGATTGTCTGATCTCATTTAGCCAGGAAGACCACAAGGTTCCCTTTTTTTCCACACCCAATTACACCTGCTCTTCCAGGTTCACTTCACTGAACATGTTCACACAGAGGCACAAAGATGTGCAAATAAACACAAGCACATCCGTAAGACCTCCGTTTTACTGATGGGCAAAAAGAGACTATTTGTGTATTTGTATTGACATGAATTAATTGCTTCATGGGTTGTGAGATTGAATTAGCTACGTGACATGCTTGCTAGTGGTGATGCAGCTTTGATTGCTGCCTTTAATAGAGCCTATTTCTCTCTGCCATCATTTAAAAGACAGTTGGAGGCTGTGGTTTCACAGTAATGGAACAGCTCCACCACCCATCAGCCCACCATGACATGCCTTAATGATTCTGTTTATTAGCATGCAAGAGAAATAGGAAAATTCTCTAATAACAGACCACGTATTTCCCTAAGACATATGTATGTGTGTGTGTGTGCTGCATGTGTGTCTGTATGTGTGTGCTTCTAAGTATTTGTGAGGATGAGCATTAGCCTGTGAGAAATGACAGTTTATCTGCAGAGACCCACACCTCCGCCCTTGCTCATATTGCATGCTCTTGTACCATTCAGGAGAATGTATTGCTTGTCTCACAGTAAATGCACTTTCTTATTCATCTTTCCCTTTAGCCCCTTCACACACACACACACACACACACACACAAACACACACAAAGGAAACAGGTAACCGTCAAGGGATGCTAGCCCCATACGTTTTACATTTTCCACCATTTGCCTTGGTTTTAACCACTCACACATAACAAAAAAGTGATATTTCATGATTGTTCTCTACATTTTTTTGTTTGTATTCTTAGTCACAACCTGCACAACCACCTCCAGCTTGTCTCCATCTCATTTACTATGTTCAACAAAAGGCTAAAGCGAAAGAATAGAAAATATGGGAAAAAAAAAAAAAAAATCTCTTCTCAGTTGTCTTTTTGGCTCATATGAGATCCAGTCGATGAGATTGTGGCAACACAGGTTGTGGACCATCTCAGACTGACTGACAGCAGGCATCTGTCAGAGGTGGCAGGTACAGACGGCTGTCTGGCAGCCCTAGCTCATGAACAATGACTGGGTGGAGACGAGACGGGCCAGGGAATCCATCTCTCCTCTCGACAGCCTCCATCACTCTTACATCCCAGAGTCAGCCAAGACATCTTAGGTCCTCTGTCTCTAACCTCTGAGCAATCTTTTCCTGTCTGAACGTCCTACTTGGACAAGTAAAGAAACTGTAGAGTGGGTAGGGAAAGGAGACTAAGGGGATGTTGTGATCAAAAGAGCAGCAGGTGAGCAGGCTCATACCAGGGTTTAGAATGAGGATTAGAGTTTAGAATTAAGTTTGCTGTGGAGAGACATAAAATTGGTCACATGCAAGGTAATAGAGATGGGGATCACGATGGGTTGGATGCAGTGGAAAGTAACCGGGATGCTTGGTTTCCTCCAGCTGATAATGGAACGTGCCTCAATAAAATGAACATCCCGCCTAGATAACACCCACTGCTCTTCCTTTTGCGAGCTGTAACACATTATGCTCCCTCTGTCACAGATGTGATGAATCATCCCCACAACAAGGATGAATGTTGAATGTAGAGGAGTGGGCGGCAAAATATAGCATTTACAGGCTGGCTCTGCAAAATCTCTGCCCAAAGGTACGTGGAAGCAAAAACAATATATGTCTATAATGTAATATCAGCACAGAATATTAAATTTTGTCGACACAAATGTGTGAGTGTGTATGACATCCAAATAAGATGTATTACATTAGAGATGTGAGGTGTGAGTTTCTATGTTTCACAAAAGTTTGACATCCACCCACGCTCGCTATTCACTAAAACCCTGCCAACCTGACTTGATCCACTCTAGTTTTCCGTCCCGTCTCTGCGTCGCTCCCCATCCCTCCTCATGCCTCTCATCATTCATGCTGTGTACACAGCCTGTCCCTTTCTGGTTGCTCAGGCTCCTCCGGAGCTTGTTAATTGCGTTGGTGACACAGGTCTGTGTGTGAAGCAGCAGTAGTAATTGCTCTGGCCTGGCCTGAGAAGAGGAAGGGGTGCGGCCGTCTGGCCGCCGGGTTTGCCCCAAGGCTACTAGATTAGATACATGCTTCCATGTTTGATGAGATGGATAGCATTAGCAGTTTTATCAGGGACATAACTCGTACTGCTGCCGTAATTAGGTTTTCTATACCTCACATACTGTATAAATGTGGTATATGTTTTTCCTTTGCTGTTTAGTTCACCAGTGGCTGGAAAGCACTTTGTACAATACTATGATAACCTTTAAATTACTGCTGGGACACTGTATTATCCATTCAGTTTCTTTGTTTCACGTCACCCTTATACAGCGAGATCAAATGCCTGCACTTTGCATAATTTGTAGACCCAAATGCACAAGAGTGGCAGACTTAAATGCCTGCTGTTGTACAAATAGCTTTCTTGCAGTTAGTAGCTTCGTGTCAGTGGCCCCCATTCATCAGGCTGCTCTGGGAAAGACTGTAGATTCTACCCAGCATATTATCCTAAATAAATCGAAAGCAGCATTCGGAGGGAAAGCAGTGAAATAAATTGACCATTTATATATAAAACACCCCAAAATGTTGCAGTTTGATTTATGAAAAAGAAAGGCTTGGCACTGGAAAATACATATACCTACATATATATATATATATATATATATATATATATATATATACACACAAACATACACACAGTATATGCTGAAATGTATTCTAGTATTCTAGTTGATACATGTTGATGGAGCTGATGTGTAGTTGGGGTTCTGGCACAGTTTCACTCACTTGCAATGTGAATGAGACCTGGCACAGTAGCTCAGTGGTTAGCAGTGTATCTTTGCAACAGGAGGCCCTGGGATTGAACTCTTCCAAGCCCGAGTGGGATGTGTCCTCAAATAACAAGGTATTAGGAATGTACCTAACTTTACCACTGACCAACGCACTGGCCTCAGGACTGGATTTGGTTCCTTTGGGGCTGTAACACAGCTGCCCACTGCTGCTAAGTACTCTGCATGGGTCGGATACAGAGGACAATTTCCTCACAGTGATTAATGAAGCATAACATAAAAGGTGTTGCTTCAGTTGCTGCCAGGATTAGTGAGAATGTAAGAAGCTATTATATTATCACTAAGCTTTGTTTTAACTAAGAGGTAACTCCAGCATACTTGTCTTAAAAATTAGATATGCAAATGTGAAATCATAACCTATCATTCCATATCCTTACCATTCTCGGCTGTATTTCACAGTCTGCCATACAGTGCTAGGCACCCTGTATTGTGGAATAACAAACTGAAATTTACATGTACTTGTTCAGCAAGTCAGGAGGAATATGCCAAACACCCACCCAGAGAGAGGGAGTGTGAGAGGCGTAGAGAGCTCGTTCATCTCTTGTGTGAAGCCTGCGAGAAGTCAGGTATGTAGAAGTTGCTTTTGTTATTGTGTTAGATCAAACAGTTTGAAACCAGTCTGGTACAGTATATGTTTGCTTGACATGACTCAGGTTCAGGGCCTGTAGAATACAATGGCTGTTTATACAACCACTAACCAGGTTGTGGCTTCGTGGGTGTGCCCTGATATCAGCCAGTGCTCATGGGTTACACTGTGCAATCAAACATTTAAAAAAGAAAAAATAGCAGCCTATAAAGCCAGGAATTCTAGTAGTTATCGTTGCACAAATCAGCCACTTTGCTCTTTGAAGTTAGTGTGAGCAATTTCCAAGCAAATATGATTGTGATTTGCATGGTCATTTGTAAGATCAGATTTGATTGTACAGAAGTAACAATGTGCTTTAATGCTTCTCTCATAATATTTTCTAGTTAGATATACAACACATTTATTGTTGTATTGTATATAAATTGATGTATACTACAAAGTGTTTTCACAGAGCATTATTTCTTTATGAGGGGCAATGGCTTAGACAGCGAATTAGAAAGCATATATAGAAAACAGACATGCGGGAATGTCAATAGCAGTAAGAATTTGTACAGTAAACAAGATTTTATCCATGTAGTTCTCTAATGACATGTTGTAGTACTCTCTGTCCTTGTACTTCCCTCCTACACATCCTACAAATGTTTCTTCAGCCGGCTCCCCACGGTGACCGCTTAATCAAGATGACAAGCAGCTTAAATATCAGATCCTAATTTGATGCAGTGATGATAAGATATTAACTAAACATGCACTCTTATATATATTTCCCCCCAAAAAAAATTCTCTCCCACAACAAGAGTTTTTTTTTTTCCCTCACTCAACTAAAACCTCCTCTCAGCTGGAAGTTCTGTAGAGCTGAATATAAAAGGAGAATTACTACGTGAATTTATTTGAAGCTGTTCAGCCTCTTCTGTCATAACCACACACACAAACATCTCTCACTTTCCTGTTTTTTCTTGATGTGTCTGTCACCTCTTTGGTTGTTGATACTCCGAGGCACCCTACACGTATAGAACCGACACTTGCAGGTGTGGTAGATTTGCTAATGACCTCTGTTCAGCAAGACGAAGAGACTGAACCTTCTTCCTCTGCAGCAGCATCAACACCTCAACACTTCCTCTGCATAGAAATCCAGACATTGCTCATGATAGTGTTGCTAAGAGACTACAATCAATAGTCTACAATGTTAGATAGTATTTCTAGATGGCTAATACCGTAGCCCATAAACTCCCAATAGACATCTGTTCACTACATTTTAAAAAGCATGAGCCACAAGAAGAGAAATCAAAAGCAACGAATGAGAAATGGTGATTTTTTTTATTTATTTTTTTGCTTTTACCAAGGGAGACTGATGGATTTCTCCTAAACTGGAGCGGCAAATTGTCAGAATGGATATTTCAGTCCGTTATGTTTGTGATGTTGTTTCTCCTTTTTTTTTAAGGGAGACAATATAGGTGTGGTCTCGTGGGGTGACATTTTTTCTGCAGCAAAAGACAGAACTACATTACAGGCAGAGAGACGCATAATAAATGGCGTGTGAACTGAGGTGCAGTTTGAAAGGCAGGAAAAGTGGAGAAATAACAAACCGTAAACAAGGCATGAGGCCGATTCTGCGCCCGCATCAAAATGCTGTTTCAGATGGAAAATGTCATGTGATGCGTAGAAAAACCGAAAAAGCATAAATACAGGTGTTATTGCATTCAAGAATCGGGTTGAGTCAATTTCCCTTACCAGTTATAGGCAGTGATATTTCTGTAGGTACCACAGGAGCGTGTATTCTTTCAATCATCCTTTAGCATTACTGATGCGTCATGTATTTGCAGTAGAAGAAATGTGACATGGTACTTAACAAATGGCAGACAGTGGAGTGGAGATGGAGCAGAATAAAAAGTAATTGTATTCTCCAAATTGATCGCAGTAAACTGACACATCAGGGCTATAGTGAAACAACGGTGGGAAGCGAGCTTTACTTTCAAGGCTAAGAAGAGGCTGTTGTTGAATTAAAATCATGGATAATACACACGGCAGGACAGAGAGGATTAAACGTGTTTGTATTTTTCAGTCAGGTCCACGTACGCCACGGGAGCCCGAAATCCTGTCTTTCTTCGATTTCATTGTCTCTCCAAAACAGGCGAACATCCATTAGCGCTGTGGCAGGCAGGGGATTGAGATGAATGTGTTCCAATTTTAACCACCCCTCTGAGTGCCCTGCAGGGTCTCACAGTATACAGGAGGACTGTGAAGTGAGAGCTAGAGCCGTCCCAAGGTAGCTTGGACTGTTCCTGCCTTACGATCTCTAACTGTGGGTGGAATACCAAAAAACGCACATCTATGAATGCTTTCTGCCTCCTCTCTCATATACACACAGACTGTATCCCCCTGGGAAGACTCTACCAACAAAGGTCAGTCTCTAAAAATGTATCACTTCAGATGTAACCACTCCATTACCATGGGCCTGCATGGCAGATAATGGGCCAAAAGATGGCAAGCGAGCAGGCTCACTGCGAGACCTATCTGATAACACAGAGGGAAAGAAATAACCAGCTTGTCTCTGACAGCCAGTATCTGTTTATCCATACTGCACTTGAGTCACAGTCTCACTGCATACACAATCTTTTCCTCATGAAAGCTTTGCGTATGACTGAGTGGAATAATGAGTGGATACAATAAAAGCTTCTCCTCTCCCCCATATTTAACTTCTACTTTCCGTCTTCGGTGATGATGTTATGAGCATCTTGCTGCCAATCAGAGCGTCCATTTAACCCCGTGCCGACTTCACCACACTCGGACGCCACAAGTTTTTGAACAAGGACTGACTTTAACCATGATATATGAGTTGCCATTAAGATAATAAAATGGCCGTCTGATTAAACGAGCTTGCAGTCATGTTAATTGTTCTCATAAGGTCAGGCGCTGCATGTGTCTGAGCCCGGGCACCACCAAGCAGTGGTATTTAATCAGACTTTCTCAATTAAATTATCCACAGGGAAACAAAGATGGAGGCCAGCGCTTACTGCTCCCACCTGACATTTATAGGACACACCGGGTCTCACAGGGATTTTAGAAGGCAGTTTGTCACCCCATCAAATGTTATGGAGGGTGGATTCCTCCCCAAAGTTCTTCAAAAGTCATCATCACAAACACCTCATGTACATAAATAATCCATTTTAAGTGTGTGCAGTTAAGCCATTGTATTAGCACTGTACAACACACAAACATGCACCGACACTCCCCCTTTTTCCTAAATGCTGGATTTGGCTTTCCCCTGCCGACATGGTGAGGGCCCCCCCCCCTTTTGAGGATTAGAAACAATCAAAGCTATGCTCATACCACGTTCATATTTCCTCCCCTCCTAACAGCAGGCAGGAAACCCCCATCGGCCCACACACACACACACACACACATACACACACACACCTCTGTAACAGCCGGCAGGGTAATCATGTTGCATTTCTACCTTGTTTTGAATTTGAGCAGCTCCCTCCATGTCACTCAGTCAGACACATATTTATAAATTATCTCCACACTTCAAAAGATGTCCTATATTTCAACTATGCTCCACTTTTCCACTTGCTATTGTTTAGATGCATCTGATGGCCGCCCTCTTTTGCAATCTCAGTGTGTCAGTGCTGGCTGACATAAATATATATATATATATATATATATATATATATATATATATATATATATATATATATTTATATTTATATTTATATATATATATATGTGCAATTGCGTGTGTTTGTGTGTGTGCAGACTAGCATCACCCTGTTACTGTGTGTCACAGTCCCGTAGTTCCTCCCATCCCACAGTGGTGATTCTAATGAGAGGTCGCCCAAGGCAAGGCAAGAGAACAGAGCGATTTATTTGTTCGTGCGTGTCTGTCAATGTGTCAGCTATGTGTGTGGATTTCTGTCTGTGTGCGTGCCAATAAATGAATCAGAGATGTGCAGCGAGAAAGGGGTTGATTTTTGAATGTGAACATTTCCCGTGGTGCTTTGGGGCTGGGGTCCAGCAGCAGTAGGCACTGAGCTGGTAATTCTTCACCCTGTGATCAAAGGCCGGGTTCTCAGCAAGCTCCCCTACCAGCCTTTCTCCGTTCCCCTTATTTTCCCTTCCCTCCCATCCCCTCGCTGCTCCAATCAGAGCATAGAGCAGCCAGGCGTGAGTTATAACCCCATGGCAGTGTTTCTTATTATCCCTGAGTCTTGCAGATCTTACTGGTCCCTCCCGACTGGTAAGCCCGCTCACTGTGCAGACTCTTACCCCTACAACCCCAACTACCACCTCTCATGGTAAATCTTCATGGTCTAGCTGCACCCGGACTTAAACAATTTCTTTCAGTTCTGGCCTTTGTGGAAACCTTTAGACAGCCCACAGTGCTGCTCCCTCTCACCATGGACTGTTTTAGCCTATTGAACAGTTTTGATCTCCACACATGATGCAGTCTGTCATGCCCTTGACAAAATCTTTCTTAACACCCATAACTTTCAGTTTAGTTAAGATATTTCATGCTCCCTTTCCTCCTAACCCCCTTTTCAAACACCCATCTATATTTATGCACTTGACTGCTGAATCTTAAGTATGAACCAATTCTTTCTTCCCTGTTTGCTCCAACTTTCTTTTGTTCTCAAATGCTGTTCACTGCTCCTTCTATTCTAATTCACACTTCAATAGCTCACGCATGTCACTCACACACTGCCGTTATGTATATTCGTTCATTCTGGCATCTCGTAGGAACGCAGCGCTGTTGTAATATTCTCAAGGTTACCTTCAATGTTACCCTCCTGCAAATCTGGGTCTTTTTATCTGACACAAATATAGCCTGGAGCACTGAGCAGTCTGATGAAAAATGCAGAATAGGGCCAGGGCATGGCGGGGAGGCAGGGAATGAGTGGCCCACTTTGGCCCATAAAAAAAAACACCTGCGACAGTTGGTGGTCCACTAAATGAAGGCAGCCTGCGGGTGTGAGCACTGGGCCAAACCAAAATGACTGCCATGAAACAGGCCAAGCCTGCTGGGAGCGCTGGTGCCTCTTTTCATCGTGGCCTCACTCCATCACACGACCTTCTGGCCCTGATGCTCTCGTCTCTCCTTCTGTTTTCCTCTTCTATCTGTCTTTCTCTCTCTCTCTCTCTCTCTCTCTCTCTGACACTTGCTGTGATATTCCTACTCCCTCTATTCTTCCATATTTTATTAGATTTTGTCCGTGTTGTTGGTCGTGTGTGCCCAGACTCACGTACAATGGGGAGTGAAGCAAAATTGACAAGGTTCAGTTCTTTAATTCTGTTCAATGCCAGGCCCATTTTGATGTCGCCTTTGATAACCAGTTATTGACTTTAAAGTGAACACCCTTTTTGATAGATGACACAAGCAGCACCTTGGAGAGGCAAAGAAAAAGAGATAGAAATCAAGAGGTAGACATTATGCACCCAACACACAACACACTGGGTTTTTTTTTTTTAAAGCATGTATTTTACATTGTATGGATGCAGGATGTGGAAGGATTGGGTGGCGTATATGAGCTACTAAACCAGGAGGGGTTTTGACCAAAAAGTCATCTTTCATTTCATTTCTGATCAGAAAACAATTTTTTTTTTTTTCTGATCTGATGCCTCTACTCGCAGGACAATTTTGCTTTGTCAGTGCCTTTGAAAATGATGTGACCATGACCATGAAATGTGCTTTTTTCTGATTTGCCACCTTTATTGCTAAACTACTCTGTTAATGTTAAAAGAAACCCATGCTCAGTGTATGGAGTCGGGGTCACCACTTTGACACACGCCCAATTGATCTCCTCTCGCAGAGGTTTTGCATGGTTTTTCTTCAGCAATATGCGTACATAGTTGACACAGGTAGGGCACAAACACGAACGCATACACATTGTGGGAAACATAAAAATGAGGAACCTTTACGTGGAAATTGTGCCGAACAGAGGTCACACAGCACTTGTGACTAGAGACTGCTTTAGATCTTTAAAGCTTGATGAACAGCAGAGTGATATCTATTGTAAAGTATGCAGGCGACCTATGCCGACAAAGACAGGAAACACAACAATTCCAGGTACCATCCTGTCGACTACACAGAAAGCTGTGGTCCCAAGCTGGCAGTAGCACCCAGGCTCACAAACTAGCCTCTTATGGTGGTGCAAGTTCAAACCTCAGCTGCAGTCGCTCAAACAACAAACAAGTAATGAGCGGTAATGAGTTATGTTTATATTCAGTGCTATTTACCAAAATACTTTTTTGTGTATGCTTGAGGTCAAACATGTGTTGAATGCATTTCCTTCCTAATTAATGGCATCGATAATTATAGATATTGGTTATTACGAAAAATATATATTTTTGGCCGTATCACCCAGCCATAGTTGAAGGGAATGTTACATACTTTATATTGAGGTTCCCAGACGATGAACCCTATGACTTTGGCGATCCCCTGTCAGGTCAAAGTCTTCAATTATCCAGTAAAATATCTTCACATCTACTAGATTGATTGGCACCCAGACAGTCTTTGGTGACCCCACCCCCACCCCCACCCCCTGCTTTTCATCTGGCATCACCGGCAGGCTGACAGTTTTAGTTCAGCGTGAAATGTCACAATAGTTGGGTTTCAGTGATGTTTGGTACAGACGTTTATGCTCCGCACATGATGATATGTAATGACTTTGACTATGCCCTGACTTTTCATCTAGTGCCATCATCAGGTCAGAATTCTAATTTGTCTAATGCTTTGGTTTATGACCTAATACCTGTGAAACTAATTACACTCCCAGCAGCCTCAGCTCTACTCCATGCTGCATGTAGCTCAGAGAGCCACTGTGCCTAAACAGAGCCTCACAGAGGACAGTCTCATTCTGACATGCTGATGTGCTGCATCTCCTCTCTGTAATCAGCCATTGTTTAAACTCAATTGGAAATAATTTAACCATTTAGAGTGACAACTATGATTGTATATAAGCAACTGTTTACTTTATATTCGGCCTAAAGAGAGGGACAAAATCTGTGTGATGCAGCCCTGATGAGTGCTCACAGTTAGCCCCTGTCTACTAATTACGTGTGAGCATAAAGTTCCCGTTGCTCAGCCTGACTCGACCTTGTTTAAGGCTGTTATTTAGAAATGCCACCACCTGTTGTTTAGAAACCAGATGTGATGATGGACTGCTGCGGCCTTGAGGGCTGATTCACCAAAGAGAGTAGTCCCCAGTAAAACCACTTTGTAGTCCTGTTTTTCCTATGTATGTATTACTGTTATGATGGTGTGAATGTAAATCGTTACATTTAATTGATAAAATATTATTGCTCATAGTGGTATAATTAACTTCTGTATTGAGAGACAATTATTACTTCTGAAATTTACTAAGCTGGTTTTAATGAACATTTACAGACACAGCAGTGGAAGCAACAAGCTTTTTACCTTTACTAATAAAGCCCAGGGATTGATCTTATTTTGTTGATATTCACATCCCTGTATTCTGCCTTTACAATAATGTTATGCTAATACTAATTTTGTTATTATCATCCTTGGGCTTTGCACTTTTATGTGTAACTCATTCCAATCAGTTTGTCTAGATTAATTAAGAAAGTAATTGTTGGTGCTTCAGGCATTTCTCACTCAAATTGTTATTGGTCCCTGTCTCTGAAATCCTAAATCAATGTCTGTTCCTCATTTGATTCTCAGCCTGGGCCTTATAGATTGACAGTCACACACACACACAGTCACACACCAACAAACAACACTTTCAACCACCCTCTGAAATCAATTGTCGATGCCTATCTAATGTCCCTGTAGTGCCGGCAGGCAAGACATCAACTTTGTTAACTAATGTCAAAGGAACAAGGCATTGATCACATAATTGAATGATTATTCAATTAATGCATTTGAAGGAGCATGAAGGAGACTCTCAGTGAACATGAGTGAGGGCCAAGTTCTGCAAGTATGCATCAATATATAACTCAATATACAACTATTTCTGTTTGTGTTTGTTTCCATACGACTGGTCACATAAGCCTGGATGTGAGTGTGTGGTGTTGTTCACAGAGAAGTTGTGTGCAGCTCAGAATATTCGCCACCAAAGTCAACTTCTTAATGGGTCAGCAGAAACATTTGCTAAAATTATTAACGTGTTGTCCCTTGTCTCTCATATCAAGGGGCTGACACACACACACACACACACACACACAAACAAAGATGTCCTTCACATCGGAACACTGGTTATTAAATGTAAGATGAATGTCAAGAGGCTCACACCAGAGAGTGAAACAGCCACTACCAGTCCTTTAGGGGCCTTGGCATTTCAAAGCTACCTCGACAGCAGTCTGACATGACAAGGACATGTCATCCTGAAGCTCTCATGAGTTGTATTATTGCTCTCTCCCCCCCTCATTTCACCCTCTTGTTAGATAGAATGATATATCAGCAAAGCTCTCGGTGACAGTGGACTCAGCTACTCTCATTTACTTTCAGAAATACGCTACAGCTTGCATCAGTAATAAGGCAATACCTTTAGTATTAAGGAAGATTTTGTTCAGCTACATTTTTCCTATCTCTATTATAATATCTCCACGTGACTTTTTCTTTTATTCACAAACCTTCTGTTTCACCTTCATTTCTTGGTTTCCTCATCCACCTCCATGTACTTTTCTTGCCCTTGGCTTCCTTACTCATTCTCCTTCCCGACTTGCTCTGTAAGTGTTGTTTTCTCTCTCTACACCCACACATACACACACTCATAGACTCCCTTTGTGTGGCTCCCGTTATGCGTTCTCTTACCTCTCTCTACATCTCTGGCTGAATCTCACTCCATCTTTCTCTCAAAGCCACCACTCACCCACAGGCAAAGTCACCCCCCCTCCCCCCTCCCTTCGCCAATCAGATCGTCTCACTACCTCAGAGTCATTTTACAAATTTGGCCACTAATTGGGTTTCTCCTGCGATTAAGTCAATAACAACCTTCATATTAGAGTTTAATGTCCCCTAATGAGTCCATTTGTTGGCCGGCGGCTAATTAGGTCCAGGCTGTTTATAGATAGCCTGAACTAAATGATGGGCATTACTGAAACACTGTGTGTCGATCAGTAATGTAGTTGAGCCCATTTCTGCTTTTAGCTTGTAGCCTACAGAGCCCCCAAAAACAGATTATACTGTTCTGGTTCATGGATCCGGCTGTATAATTTGTGAGACAGCTCAGCATTAACATTAATGATAACTCCAGGGGAGCAGAATAAAATCCATTTAACATTGACTGACAAATCTTCTTCCTCCTCAACAAGCATTTAGTTTTATTAGTGTTGATTGTATTCAGGATTTGCATTGAGGAGACTTCTGTCTCCTTTTGTTAACTCTGGCAATCATTAAAATATTCATATCTGCCAACTGCAGACTTTTTCAAGAGTGGTTACGCAGTGCACTTGCACAACCATCTACCATCAGGACTCATCATAACAGACTGAAATACATAAGACCCTACAGGCAATAGTGGGGGGGGGGGGGGGGG
>NW_019525426.1:906015-910169 GCF_002814215.2 Seriola lalandi dorsalis | reverse complement strand
GGGGGGGGGGGGGTGGGGGGGGGTATGAGGACAACAGGCCCCTGCAGAAGCTATCGAGCTGGAATCTTTGACAAAGTTTTAACAGATCCGACTGACATGCCAAGACCCTCCCCTGGAGTTTGAGTCTGCACGAGGCTTTGGCTTGATAAGGCAGTGTGTGGATGAATATAAAGTGAGCTGGAAGAGTCTGATATTGGGACTCATCCCAATCATATGCCTCCAGGTTAGCACACTATCAAAAGGAGGGGTTTGTTTGAAGCGAGGTTGTCTGTCTGCACACAGCTGCAGTTCTATGATAAAGAGGAGAGGTTTGATAGGTGAAGCCGCCTGTCCTTCCATACCGCTCTCTGTCTCTCTCTAATTCAGTTCAACTTAAATTGGCATGAAAACACCAACATGAACTATCTTCCTTACTCTCTCCCTCATCTCTGTATGTACGCTTTGTGGGTCAGTGCCTGGACAGTGCTTTATTTGAGTTGTTAAATATTAAATTCTTTACCCTGTCGGAGGTTACTAGAGCCGAGTTTGTATAGGAACACCAGAAATACAGTGGAAAAGAAGGAACTGATCTCCGTGTGTATATTTCCTATTCTCTGTGCCAACACCAAAAGTTCTTTCATGCTTTGATTTTCTACAAGTATTTGCCTCTTTTAAGTTTCATCAAGGCAAACCATCTGTGAAAAGATTGCTCTAAACAGTTTTCCCCTGTGCCATCGGCTGCCTCCATATCTAATTTTTTTTATAGTTTCACTTTTTAGTTCCAAAATATATTCATTTCTACGGAAAACACAGTAGGCCTAAAGGGTTTCATCACATTTCTTAAAGAAAAGTGCCATACTCGGACTTTATAGCCTTTTTTGTGCCCACTTGCTATTAAATATTAGGTTATAACATTCTTACAGTATGGGCTAGTATTGTTTACATCATCCAAATGATGGGATTCACAGTGAGATTATTATCATTTGATAATGCTGCTATCTGTTGCATTTCACATTTTTTTATTAATCTCATACAAAGTTTGATCAGTTCGTTCTGAATGAATCTATAAAACGTCCTCATCCAAGCCGCCATACTCAAATCAAGAAGTTTGACCGTCATTTTGTAGTTGGACGTTTTGTCCTGGCAAACCTGTCCCCAGTGTTATTTTTCTTTCCCTTTAAGTGGCTGAGATAACCGTGCAGCTGTTAGCTAACTTTGCTCTGACCAAGTAACGGCGGAATCAAATAACTCCCGGTTTTGCTGGCGGAGACCGTTAACGGTCCCATGCCCGCAGTTTGGAAACCACTGTCCCGGAGTGGCCGACCTCTGCTCTCCGGCTCTCTGCCTCCGACTCCGCCTCTCTCAGCACCAACACACGAGCGACTGACTCCCCCAGCCAGCCTGCCGCCACCCCGAAGCCCCTTACAGCTCCAGCCTGTGTAGCCTCCCCCCCCACATTTCCCCAAACCGGACTCTGCATCGCTGTCCCAACGCGAACCCACCCACCCACACCTCTCACGCGAAATGTACGTCTGATTTTTTTTCTTCCGGAAGACACAAAAACAGAGTCAAACTTGCAAAGTACAATAGGAAGGAGAAGCTACATCGGAGAAGTTTTTCCTCTTTGCCCACAAGCTTTTGGCCCCGCGGCGGGGCAAGACAGCAAGGGTAGGCCGGGAGGGGTGAAAGGAGACCATATGATGTGGATCTGGTACCTTCTGCTTGGTTCGGGGTCAGGCTCAAGGACTGTTGGTAAGTTTTTTTTTTTTTTTTTAAAGCACACGGAAACTACTGTTGTGACGGCGCGGACATGCTTCAGTGTACGGGTGGGTTAGAGGGAGGAGGGGGAGGGAAGGGGTGCAATGTAAAATCTGCTGGAAGCTTCCAGCTTCAATGCTCTGATATTTTTCCCTCTTCGGTGAGTTTGCTCTTGAACTTATTGGAGCAACCTGTATGAAAAGAAGTTATCCCACTTCTCATTTCCATCGACTGAACGGCTTTTTTTGTCTGTAAAAATTGGGAGCTGGAGCAGCCGGAGCAGCAGTTTCAGAGTTTTTCGTGCATGTCCAATGCATTGAACCGGGTGCATGTCCTCTTCACTTCTGTGTGAGAATACATATATATATATATATATATATCCTTTTTGGTTACAGACACCCATATCATCCACTATTTGTTTTACAGATATGAGGTTGTAGTCTCCTCCGGGCTAGGTTATGACCGAGAGGTTGTTGACAGGGCAGTGTTGACAAGTCAATCTGTTCTCCAGCCCCGCCATGGCAGCTGGGGCCCTGTGGAGGACACTTCTGCAGGAGTTTATACATAGGACAGCCAGTTGGCACTTCACCCCTTTTAACCATGCAGCTGTAGCTTTGAGCTGGTATTCTAATAAATAGCATCTATACACTGATTACAGTGTGCTGAAAAACTGTACTGCCCATCCCAGTGGTGGTCTGATAAGTTAAAGAGTTAACTTATCAAGCATTAAATTTAAGACTTGAGGTCTACTATTAAAGTCTTTTATGGGACCTTTTACTGAGTGTATCAGTGAAAGATGCCACTTTTCTGTCAACCTGCTTTGAGATAAACTCACATCTACAGTATATTGTGTGCATCGTGATGTGACATATTGCAGGTGCATTAAATGGGAATAACTAAAAAACACCCTCTTCATACCATAGACCCGTTTAACAGAATACATTTGGACATGTCACAGTAGGTAACACACAGGTGTAAATAATAATAAAAAGTAATAAACAAGAGCCCTGAACACTTGATTTTGAGCACAGGAAACACACACCTAGTTAGTGTGTATTTTCCTCGCAAAGGCACCGGTTTAGCCACATGCATATGAATATCAGTTTGTCAATGTCAGCGAGAGTGAAGTATAAATATCATTATATTAGGTGTGGAGCAGTGATTTAGCCTGTGCTGCCAAACCCCACCCTTGTTTTCTCTATTGGAGAAAAGGAGCTTGTACAGATGATTGATGTCAGAAATTTTCTCCCAGAATATTACTGTAGTTTGTTTACTTCAGTACTGCTTACGTGTTGTCAGCTTTGAATAAACAAATTGTGCTTCGGTTTTTTTATTAGCTCGTAGCCTGACAAGGATAGTAATAATGTCAGCTAGACTTTGTGTTATATTGGTGTCCAGGTCTGTATATCAGTGGGAGCATAAATATTACCAGCCAATTTTGTAGTCTCACAGGACATTACTGTTGGTTAGCATTCTAGCTTCCATACAAACCATTAACATTAGATCTAAATTGGGTGTTCTGTCATAATAATTTGCATTTAATTTGACACAAAGGTCTAATGCATTTCAAAATCTATTTGGTTCTTTGGAGCTGTATTAAAATGATAATAACAATATTGACATATGAAGATATTGCAATTGACACTGGCAGAATTTCCCACCCCACACAGAGTCCGTGCTCTAAATAATAAGGGAAATAAAATATGTATGAATGGAGTAGAATTTCCATGGTAGGTGCGCTTTGTGCACAAGCTTCAGTGTTTTTCCAAATGCGCACCGCAGAATCGAAACATTTTGCCACCTACCATATAATCGCAGCCTTGAATGTAGCAGATCTGCCAACACTCAGATGATATGTGAGCGCTATTAATGTCCTTCACACACTTCACCACACAAGAGGAGTATGGCGAAGGTGTCGTTTGGAATCTAGGAATCACAACACAGTAAATGTTGTTTGCCAGGGTCAGTCATAGAAACACCCAGCAGAATATTCATTAATTGTGATAAGTACAGAACACTCAGTCACACAGTGTTTTAATTGTGCCACAAATATCTCAGTGAGTTGCATAGCCTCAGAAAATTCCCAATTTTTCATCTAAGCAAATGTCCCTCCTATTTCCCTATTAGTAATTTATATCTGTTTGCTTTGGGTTAATAAAACCTTCCATTGTGTATGGCAAATGTTCCATAGTAATTATGAAATAAAAATCTAGTGAAGAAGAGCACTCCTTGTACTCGCTCTCATAGGATGCTAAGAGACTTTGTAGATGAATTGGCATTGCACTGGACCATACTCATAGCCTTGCAGCCTTGCAGCCTTGCAGCCTTGCAGCCTGGCACTCGACTACGGAGCTCTATGAGATAAATCGGTGCTATTATGTAATGTGAGATTTAGCCACATGATCCACTGACAATGG
>NW_019525426.1:832924-905295 GCF_002814215.2 Seriola lalandi dorsalis | reverse complement strand
ACACACACACACACACACACACACACACACACACACACACACACACACACACACACACACACACACAGGCCAGGTGGTAGGATATTTTCATTCATAACCAAACACAGACTATTCGGGTCATTTCTCCCACTGAACAGGGAGACAGAATCACATTGTCTCCCGCTTATTGTGCTTTGTATTTCTGCACCGTGGCTTCCCAGAGACAGTCCAGTTGGCCCAATAAGCCGCTGTGTGTCTGTGCTTATCTTTGCGTGTCTTTGGAACGGGGAAAGAGAGAGAGAGAGCGCGAGGGAAAGAGAAAGAGATGTTGCGCTGGCTGACATGGTTGATATGCTTCCAGCCATGGTCGAAAAGAGAAGGCCAGGATTTAAGGAGGGCCAGTGCGGCTTTAGTTCCCAGAGTTGTTAAACAAAACCACATGACTGGAGTCATGTTTCAGACCTTGGTAACAGCGCAGCATTAACTAATGTAAGCAGATATTGTGTGGATTCTGTGTCGTTATTTATCAGTCAAATGTAAGTACACATTAGGCCTGACCAGTAAAGCAGATGTGTATATTGTAGGATCTTTGACCATCATATTGTATTACCTTCTGTGTGGGTTGTAGGTTCACTGTCTATGCTCTCTGAGCATCTCTGATCTAGAAGTCATGTGTGTTTACATGTGTATTAGTGTCCCGGATATAAGTCTTATCCTGGTTTTGCTCAGCTATGGAGCATGGCCTTGATATGGAGGTAATATATCCAGGTTTGCTCATAACCGGGATACAAGTGTGCATGTAAACACACTCAATGTTTCATGAACCCTGGATCAAAGGAGACAGAGAGAAACAGAGAGGGGTAAAATGCACTGGAAAAAGTTAGTGGACAGCTCATTACATATTGATTTTGGATTGATCTTAACTAATTTGCCATGCAGAGATGTGGAGGCTTTGTTAATCCCTGATGGTTGCTTTGTATTGATCCACCATGTCCTTGGTTGCCAAGATCAAACCTTGGATGAATCTGCTTATTTACTGAATAGAGTTGTTTTTTAGAATACTAGCCATTACATTTTCTCAACTTATGAGTAAGTGTAACTTTGCTTTTCACCAAAATGATTACTCAGTACTTCTACCCAGCACATTCTATAACTATGTATACATAGTTTATCCCCAGTGGCATTAACCATGAGGACAGTGTGTGCCAGACATTGATTTTAACTGTCTACGCTGCCAGATCCACAGGGTGACCTGAGACATGCTGAGAAGTTTGTTTTCAAGTAAAGCTCAAGCAGAGAATGTTTTTGGAGAATTTGTAAGTGTTTCAGTCTCTCAGGGTTGCAACACATGCAGATGTGCACATACACACCTTGCCTAAATACTGTATAAGTAAGTTTCACCAATCAGTGTCAAGTTTTACAGTGGACTTTTTTAGATTAGGAAAATGGTGAACTCCACATCCACTGTATTTCCAGTTTTTACTGGAGGATAGAAGGCTGAACTTAAAAACCCTGTGCTTTTTTTTTTTTTTTTTTTTTTTTAAACAAAATCCCTCTTATCAATCCAAACAGCCTCTCTCTCCCTAACTGATATCCCATTGTTTTACAGTTAAGAATAATCCTTTTGGGTAAAGACACCCTGTACACAGCGAGCTAGGCGGAGCGGCAGCATCCCATTCATCGTCTTACAGCAGTAAACCACTCACAAGAAGTATCAAGTCATGATCAGGCAGAGCAGAAGGAAAAATTCCTTTAAATGAACTGTGACTGAAAGAGCTGGAAAATCACAATGCAGTAACCAACCACATCTGACATCTATTGTGTATTAAATATGTATTAAGTAATTTTACTGCTGAAAATAATAACCCAGTTCAAATGTAGCTTCAGATGCAGCGGCTAAACTCATCTGTATCATTTGTGAATAGAAACTGTAACAACAAGCTGTAAACTGCATGACTGAGTAAAGGTTTGTGGGACGTATCAGCAAACTGACAGCTTGGCCATTGTGTATGTATGCAAACCCAGGACCTTCAATATTCATTACTACTGAACAGTAACAAACGTTATACATTTTCAAATGCCAGGGTATAAGCTCTGCCTCGACTCGGGGGCTGGATCCACTGCAGGACAGTCAGTGATGAAGTTTAATTAACCTCTCCCGACAGGTGCATGAGATGTTCATTAAGGACTAAAGCTTTTATTTGTGCCGTTAAGCTTTTGGATATACTCAGATTCTGCATATAAATTATCAAGGTTATTGAACACTCAATTGTTTATGATGTTGCTGTATTTTATAGTTGGTGGAAGCCTATCCAAAGTTGTTAAGCAGGTCTTAGCTCAAGTCTCTCCCAGTGGACTGTAATTACAAGAATCTTGCAAGCTATGATGAGTCTCCAGCCATTGTATCTGACTGGGACTGGGCAGTCAGCAGCAAACTGGTGTGTATTGTGGAGGCGGAGTCCTTTGAAAAGGTTGACCTTGAAGTTTGACCTCTTATGATGTATTCAGTCTAGTGATGCAGACTTTGGAGGATCTAAACCCTGAATCGCCCTACAGCTATAAAGTTGTGGATTATTTTGTTTACACAGCACGTTTGCTCAATTTTTGCCCTGCCCAGTCACCTTGGTTTCCCCACTTTTATCTTCATCCGCGGTGCCTCCTCAGAGAGGAGAATGACCCGCTGTATGTGTCCCCTGTGTTGCTTTGCCTGCTGTCAGACAGGGAACGGACCCTGGCAGGCTGACAGCTGGCGCCCCTGCTGTCCCCCGTGATCAGCAGTCATTTGCTGTACTGTGTCTCACATCCATCGCGCCAGCCAGTGTGGACACTGACTGCTATTTTGGACTGAAATTCCAACATCCCTCTGTCAAACCAAACAAACACTACCTTAAAGGTCAACAAAAACGCAGAGAGAAACGCAGACAACATCAGGGCAGCTGATCCTCTGGTTGTTTGTCGACCCAGGTGAAAGTATAGGAGGTGGTGTAAGTGGATCTTCGCATGACTTTGATTTGTCCCTTAAAATGACTATGGGCTTGACGATGGACAGTTTCAAGAAACTCAAAAAATCATTCAAACGCTTAAGATAATAATGAATGTTGAAAATATTTGGGATACTTATTCATGTTGTGAAGTTACGAGGTGAACTCTGGCAAGATAAATCGACTCTCATTGATCAACTGTGAAGTCTCTATCAGCCACAAAGGATACAGATTAGATACAGAGAAGCAAACAAGTGAAGTAAATTGAAACCTTTGAAGCGTGTGTAAAAAAAGTGCTACAGCTCAACAACTGTCCATAATATTTTGTACACTCACAGATCATTCAGTGCCATTGCTTCATCATCTGCATTGGGAGTTGTATTTATTGGCTGCCAAATGCCTGTGTCGATGATTATGCTGCACTAAACCTTCATGTGGACATACCTTTAGCCTCATGCATAATTGTTTTGTAATAGTGATACAGCTCCGGCATTTTCAGCCTTCCAGTGAATGGCCCGACTCCATCCACTGGCTTTGGATGGTGTAATTAGATGCAATTTTCCAAACATCTAATCATAATAACAACGGTTATTTTGACCAGACACAGTTGTTTGATTGCAATCACACAGACATTTGTCTTCCATGTTTCTCCCCTTTTGTGTGCCAAGTGTGAGTACGTTAGGACTCAAGTGTTGTGTGTGATAAATATGCAAATTGTCTTAGCAATTCATTGTAGGTGAGGCCGGTTTTTGGAAGCACAGTGTTGATGCGTATGCATTTATCTGCAGGATTAGATGAATCTTTAGGATTATGGGGACCTTTAGTGGAAGTCTTTTCTGCCTCTATTACACAACACAGTGATTTAGGATTCTTCCATAGGTCAGCACAGTAGATTCTAAGTCCGTGCGGGACTCGCACACGAGAAATGCTGGCTCATGAAACAATCCAATTGCTGAGATGAAACTCAAAATTATAATTGAGGTGCTGCAGAGTGTGAAATTTCAGTAATGTGCAGACTGCACTTAATTTCCTTTCCTCCTCTCTGAACATGGTATAGCTGTATGTCTTACTGATAGTGATCTGACAGATTTTTTAAGGTTAAAGTATGCCATATTTATGCCTTGGAGATATTTGCATGCCCTTATGTGCCTTATTTCAGTAACCTAATTCTGAGAGCAAGGGTGTTTGGCCAGGCGTGACGGAGCAAGAGTAGCAGACAGCTAAAACCTCAGTTGCTGTGATATCACCCTGTCCATGGGGAAAAGTACACGGCAGAGATGTGACCCGCCCTTCTCTTCGCACCAGATTGACATTTAGTTGACAGTGCCACTGGAATTCTCTTCACCTATTTATTTCATGCTCACTCACACGGACACACGTTTGATTTAGCAACCTCTCAGGTGAAATTGCAATCAAGGGACGTAAAAGCTATTATGCACTTGATGCTACTCCTCCAGGCGAGTGCATAAATGAACAAATAAGATCAATCTCAATTCGGCTGACTTGAAATAATTGCCTATTTGTCACAATTAATTTCAGAGCTTTGACTCAAGACCCCTTGATATTGATATTGAATTTCCCATTATTACATACCTGAAAACCTGCACATTAAATGGAGCTGAATCCAAAGAATTAGACTGTGTGTTTAATGGATGATAAGTGGGTCAAGACAGGCAGGGATAATTTCCCTGTTTGTCTAAAGGAGAAGAGGTGGTTTAATGCAGAAGCTGGAAGATAATGCGTGGAGAAGACATGAGACACGGAGGTGGAGACCTCTGTCATGTCACAAACATGACTTAACCCCTTGAGCTGTCGCTTCAAGTGCGCGCACTCTTTTATTCCCCGGCGCTTGATCTCTTTCCTCTCCAGCAGAGATGCCTTTGAGTAAGCGAATTTGTGTGTGTGTTTGTGCATGTATAAGGTGCAGTGTGTATGCACAATATGTATAAAGGGTAATCCTCTCTTGGACAGGGACCAGGGGAGGCGAGGCGCTCATCTTCACAGGAACTAATCACCCGATCCCGCCTGCTGTTTACAGAGGCAGTCTCGCCAGCCAAAATCAAATGCAAAGCCCATGTTAATTGCCTTAATGCTGCCTCCCTGTCAACCATGGCTTGGCAGCAGCCCCCAGCGCCGGGCCACAAAATGAATTCTTTTCACTTGTTCAATGAATACCAAAGACAAATAGGAAGTTCCTGCACCTCTTTTTTTAGCATCCATTTTTACCCTATGATATTTTGACTCAGGACGAGCAGAGGAGTGGCATGGGAGGGCAAATGAAAGTTAGTTGTGGAGAAGGCGGGAGGGCAGGAAGTTCAGCCCTGGCTCAGGTCATTACTGGGCGAGAACTATTAGTCTTGCCGGGGTCTAGTGTGTCAGAAATGGTAATTGAGTCTGTCACTGTGCAGCATGTTCTAATGAGAAACCGAAGGCCTAAGATGTGACTAATTTCTTATATGCCCAGGACGATTCGTCGGTCTGGCCATCCTGCGCCTAATGAGTCCCGATACTTAATGAAGGATCGGTGGGATTTCCAAAGAGTTGGATGGAGCTTTGTATTAATGTACTTCAAGAGTTAGTGCACTCTGGAGACGTGTTTAATGACATTCCAAGGCTTTTGATGTCCTGACAGTGCATGGCGCCACTGATCAAACGTCATGTTTTATTTCTGTTTGTATTTACGCCAGTATTTCTGTAGGATGAGTATATTTTAATGATTCCTGACTGTTTTTTTTTCAGTGACAGATATATAATTAACCATGTCATATAGGCTTCTAAACAAATGAGAAGACAGCAGAGCAACTAGTCCTGAATTTGTAAAGATGTTAATGGACAGCTGAGCACTGCCAAATGCTCTGCTCACTCCTCATTCCAGTGCAAGTAGGAATATCTTCCTCCAAATCAAAAAAAACTCTTGTAAAAGGAAGAATTACTTATAAAATGTAAATCAATACAGTGTAATGTTATTTAAATTGATTCTTATGGGTGTTGATTAATTAGAGGTAGCTAATTATACTAAAACAAAATTGCCAAAATGCACACATCGTATATGCATTTACATTTAGCTTATTCTTAATAAGCAAACATTCTCACACTGTCATCCCGACATCAGGCTGGTGATATGATCTTTCAGATGCAGCTACATTTCAATAAATGTGCGTTCGTTGGCGAATATGTGCACAAAAAAACATCCTTCGCCCACTCAATATTCACATGTTTATGTAGATGCTTTGACCTGCTTGTGTTGTCTACATAGCTTCCAACAGAGTTGAAAATATCTTATACAGAAATCAGTCAAGCTGGTAAACATCACATTTCACCCTCATGTGATTCTCATCTCCACCGTGTCCGCCACGGGTCAGGAGCTCATGTGTCCTGAAGGAACAGCACAGCAGCTGATTATGATGGATTATGATAGATTCCTCCTTGACTGACCTCTGCAGCCACTCACACATTCCTCACTCCACTTGCACAGACCCACACATGTATATACTCATACATTTATGACCACAGACAAGTGTAAACACAGACACGCTTAAATGTTGGTACCTATAAGTGTGCACATTTGCAGACAACTGCATGTTCATGCCAACCAAGGACAGACATACAGTCACATATGGACACATTGTGAGTACAGTCTGCACACATACATGCACATACATGCATACACACATGTGAGAACATGAGACTATGCAGTGCCACGCGGTGTTGCTTGTAACTGACCTTCCCGTAGGTTCGCTCCGATCAGTACCAGTTAGAGCATTGAACAAACCCCAGTTAACTCACTACAAACTCACATGAAAGCAAATAAACCCGCTAGAAAAAATAATAAATAAATAAATAAATAGAACTTCTAAAACCAAGCCCCAGAGAGTGGGAGCTGCTTTCAGAGCAGGCCATTTGTTTTCATTTGGTTTGGTGTCTTTACTGGTGCCGTGCAGAGCACTTTGAGCAGTGTGTCTCTGTCAGACCAGCCACCTCCACCTCCACCCACAACCACCGCCATACTTCCATATAACCACAGATGATTCTGGTGTAGCAGCAGTGAGGAGAAAATGAAGTGGATGGCGTTTAAGTGCTGTTGCTGACTGATGCACATTCAGTCACCTGGTTAGCAAAGCGCTGCTCTCTGCATTTTCTGATGTTTTGATGTGGACGAAAGGGCACCAGAAACAATGGCTAAAGGGGAGGAATATCAGAGTAGATGCTGATATTGACCCAGGGGAGGGCAAACGGAGGCTTCAACCACGGCAGCTCAGAGCATGAGTCTGCATGTGATAAGGAGCATCAGGAGCACTGATGTCATGCAGTGCGAAGGAAACGGTCGGTTTTCATAACATGAGATCTATGAGCGTATGAAGCTTTTTCTCAATGCAGCGTGAGAGTACTTTTTATCCATTACCATGACAACACAGAGGTCTAGGGCTCCGTATGTGAGTGAGTGTAACAGAATTAACGGGTCTGAGTAATGCAGCTGATCTCTCAGAGGAAGGAAGTGAAGCCAGATGATGCTGGCTCACACACAGCAAAGAAGAATGAAGTGTCAGCCAGGAGAAAAAGAGCGGCCCATCGATACTGCGATTATGTCGAGATAGATTTAGATGAGCAAATAGGTGCGCGCACCTGCTGAAACACCCGGTCAAGTACATGAACGCACAGCACAGGGTGACACACAAATTAACATCTCCCACGCGTCCACTTTCTATCACTCGGAGGAAAGAGAAAAGCTTTACGGAGAGTATGAGAAAGTGAGACGTCTCTATGGTATGAACTCATTGCCCCTGACTGTAATTACCAGTTGGAAAAAATTGGTCACCTAATGCTCTCGTGACCTTTCTCATCACTGTTCATGTCTTTTCTTGTCACGTTACCTCTATGTCTAAGTTGGCCTTTTACGGATAGCACACAGACTGAAAGCTTATTGGGAATGACCTTTAGTTACAACATCAGCTGCCACGGTGAGAACTATTCATACACCGGCTACCTTTTAAACTAAGGCCCTCCATTTGACTTATTACCATTTTGACTCATTACCATTCAGTTGAGTAGATATTATATTATACAGAGCGATAGAGGGAGAGGAGACAGACATAGGGAAAGAGGCAGAGAGCACAGGCAGGGGCCACTGGCACTCTTCTCCCTCATCTGCATTCTGTTGAAGCAAAAAATTTCCATTGTAATGCCCCCATCATTCCCCCTTTGCCCCGTCTCCTTAATGTAGTGTCTCTATCTCACATCTCTTTATTTCTTCCTCCACTCACCTTGTGCTCTCTCCCTCTGTTCCTCTATGGCTCTCTTTGCCCCGGTGCTTTTGGCAGATACAGTTCATTCCCACTGCTTTTCAACCCCTGCAGTGACTCCATGGCCTGGCTACACAATTAGGAGCTCATTACTTGCTAATACACAGACTAGAAGACAAAGGCAGTCTGTGCCTTCTTTGTTGTGCGCTTCCTCCTTCCATCATTTTATCTCTCTCTCACCCTCTCTCTCTCCCCAGGCTCTTTTTAAGTAAAAGGGTGCAATTTCTCTTCCTTCTCCTTCTCAGTCCTCTCATCGTACCCTCTGCCACAGTACATCTTCTCCGCGGTGCATAATGAACCTGTGAGTGCTAAGAAGAATTAATCGTTTAATTTCCATCTCATAAGCATTGTTTTTATTAAATTAAATGTACTCTCAACCCAAGTGACATTTGAGTTTCTGCATGTCATTTTCTGGCTCATTTAGCATCAAGTAAGCTTAAAGTGCTTTATGAATTTTGTTTACCTTATAGTAAAGAATGTGTTTTTTTAAGAATTTGATGCCTTTATTTGTAGCTGTTTTCTCCCTGTCCCGTTCAGAGCTCAGGCTGTGCGACTGGAAGCAAAACTGCGAAACATGAGTCTCACAGGTGTAACATAAGGTCAGCTCTGGCTCTGCATCATTTCCCGCTATCTGGCCGGCACTGAGGAAATGCCAATTTGCTCGGTATGGGGTCTCGCGGCGTAGCGGTGGATGAAGGGTGTGTGCTTTTTACTGGTGTGCTGTGCGACAGCCGACCGCATGATGAAAGGGACGCAGGGGAGTGTTGACATTTAGTTTTGTGCCGCTGATGGGCCAATGCGGGGAATCTGAATTAATGGGATAGATGTGTTTGTTTGACAGGAGAAGCTTCCTCCTCAGGACTGATGAGGAATTCAAGCCAGTAATGAAAAAAATGTGTCTGGCTGGCATTGTTTGTACTTGAGCGCCCATCGCTGTGGTCCCACTCTCTGTGCATTCTTTTCTATTTTTGTCCGCCTGTGTGTCAAACAATGCTGCTTTTTGTGTGATGTTGAGTGGTGAGCAGCCTGCCCGCAGTGCCAACAACTAAATCTCATTTTAGTCACCGTTCTCCTCCTCATCCTTTGTCCCCTCCCTATCTCCATCAGCTTCTCCTCTCTGTCAAGGTAATCCCAAGGTGATGTTAATAGGGTGGGATGCTGTTGAAAACGCCACTGTCATCTCTTTGAGGATTAGTTGGACAATTGCTTCCCTGAAACCCAAGCCAAGTGGTTAAAAGAAACTGCAACAAAACAACTTTTCTGAAAGTGCCTTATACCGCCACTGTGCTTTTGTTTTGTTTTTTTAACAGTACCACGTTTGATTTTATGTCCTCAGTGTTGAGTTTGCATTGTAATGCATTTATGTTCTGATCTCCATTTTAATTTAAACCACAGATGGACTCATAAACAGCCAGAATAAACCGCTGCTATGGGATTATAGGCTCAGTGTGATATGTGATCCCAGATTAATGGAGGAGCAATGTGTGATTAATGGGGCCTTGTTTTGCCAAGCCAGGCTAATTTGGCCAGTCACCGTTCCAAAGAACCAAAGGCAGTATGAGGCAGTCATTGCAAGGCTTATTTGATAAAGGAGAGGCTGCTAAATGAATGCATAATAATAAGGCAGAGGCTAATGAAACAACCAGTGTTGTGCTCATGTTGCCCGAGAGCTGTGTGGGCTTGTTTGTTTGCAAAGTATGCATCTTTATGTTTCCATTAACCTCTGTGGAGCCATACGTAGGAAATAGCTTCAGGGAATCAGTTGCAGGAAATAATTACTTGAACAGACAGCTGTATGTTGTCTAGCACATACTGTATACAGCTACTACTTTCTGCAGCTGCATTCAGAGGAGAAAAAGGTGCATTTATTCTCTCCACAGACCTGTTACCCTGCATGGGTTTTGTTGTGCGTTTAAAACCACTAGTGGATTTGAAAATTTATTTAAACTTTAAATCTAAACACACCGATTTAGTTGATATTTAATGATCAAAATTACACTTCCATTGTGCCTTAATAATATTTGAGGGCTGGGTAGAAATTACCCTGTACGTTTTAAGACAGTGTGTATGTGTATAAATTATTTTGGTTTTCTGCTTTGGATTAGTAGTTATATTATGTTTCATTTGAGTGTGCAAATGAGTGCACATTAAGCAGCTGGTCTTTGTTCAAAATCACGGTTTCTCTCTCCGACATTGGTTTGCCTTTTCAAGCTGGTATTCTCTTTCTCTCTCACGTTGTCTCTCTGTCTCGCTCCGCTCACTCTGGTGCTATTTCAGCCCACAGATGCACTATCAATAATGCAGCCTCTTTAACAAGGCAGAGGCTTTTAAGAGGGTTTGTCAGTGCCCCTCCCTTTCAAGAACACTGCTCGTCGCTGAGTGGCCACATCCTACTGGAAAAAGTCTTCGATTTTTGTGCTGAAACCGGAAATAAACCAGACATTTTAGACTTTATTTTTATCATTATCAAGGTTTTCTCCTCTGAACCTCCACAATGCTGAAAAGCACTTAATACTGGAAGGGCAAAAAGTCGCTGTCTCGCCAGGGATGTAAAGAACTGAGCACTGACTGCATAGCTGCAGGCAAAAAAGAAATGGGAGCTAAAGCAAGAAGGAAACACAACCACTCTGTCGCTCTATAAAGTTCATATTCTACTTGAACATGTTTTGTTTGCATTTCATTGCAGACAGCAGAATAGCTTCAGCGTCATGCCGCACTGTCACTGAAATATCTTTTCAGGCAAAAAACCCATGCAGTACAGCCTGCTTAATTGTGTGTGTGTGTGTGTGTGTGTGTGTGTGTGTGTGTGTCTGTGTGTGTTTGCGTTAGTTAGGAGGGGGTCTTGAGGAAAGAGAGGCTGTTTGTTTTCTGAGTAATGGTCTCTCAAATCACCGTTATCCCTCAATGTCTGTGATAATGCCATAAGCTATAGGAGGTTAGAAAACTTCCATTTATTCTGGCATATCGACTGAAAACAGCACCGTGTTTGACGTTGAGTCCGACAGAGTAGATCTAGTGCAGGAAAAAATAAAATAGCATCTGTAGAATATTTACTCCTGGATGATGATTGTGCCCTGATGTTGCCATATTATCCGTATTTTCCCCCCCAAAAAAAAGAAAAGAAAAGAATTACACGAAGGCAATGACTGCTATTTATTGTCCAATAAAGCAATGGGATTGTTGCCAAACCTCATAAACTTATTGTCTTTTTTAGTTCACGTACTTTACTTCACAGTTAATGTTGCAAACAAAGAAAAAATTATAAAACGTTACGTTATGTTGGTCTCACTATTATGTCTATTTACACAACATGGCTCATATCCTCTTATGCCTTCCATTAAATACAATTTTGGTCACATTAGGAACAACAAACTATACTGAGATTCAGTAGAAGTGTGAGCAAAGTGTAAGAGTATTCGGTGTTCCTGCCAGTGTCCTTATTTCATTAAACACAGAATGCTAAGTCCTACAGCCAAACAATTGCGTCATGATCTGTTGCATGGAAGGTGGTTAATCCTCCTTAAGCCTGTGGAGAGGACAAGTTTGTGGACCATTGTTTGTTCCTCTCATAATGCAAGCAGGGGGAGTAGGGCCGATGTCCGACCTGTGAGAGCTGACCACTGATTGGCCGATGCTGTTGAAAGTGAACCATCTCCTTCTCTGGTTGGTGCTAAAGACATTTTAGATTTGGTCTGACAGTGGGTGGTTTTTTTTGGGACACCCTTGGTTTCTCATTCTTTTCCCCCAGGTGGTGAAATCAGCTGGCAGCAATCAGCCAGGTTGTTTTGATCTGCTCATGACGTCATGTTTTCATTTTGGCCAGACTTAACCCTTTCCTGCTGTTGCTGTTGATGCAAGTGGAGGTTTCTTTTGCCTCATTTTTCTCCTTTTACACTTTCGAACTTGGACTAAACATAGAGACGGGAGCAAATGTATTTGGTTAAGCTCCCCTCCAGAGACGCTTTAATACATGTAAGAACACTCAGCACTGAATAATATTTTTCCTTATGTTTTCTTCCACAAAAACATGTTGAGTAAACTACTGCAAAGGATTAAAAGTACATCTATTCCTTAGCCCTCATCAAAAATTCAAAAATAAATGAATATGCAAAAATAGAGACACCTCCAGGCGCTGTGGCGCGTCGCATCACGCCCACCACCGTAGTGTCGCTGGCCCGATTACACTCTGAGCACAGTCAGTCAGCTAACATAGTCAGACAAACCACAGATTTCATTCTAAAGATGATGTTTAACTTGTGCTTCTGTGCATGTGTGTATCTGATTGTTTAGCGTTACATTCAGAAGATTAAGTGGGTGGGAAAAAGTTCCTTTTTGATTAATGGCAGTTTCCTCAGGATGTTGGCATATGGGGATGGAAACGTTCATGCATTAGTTGTGCAGAAAAATGTTTATGGCTCAGAAAGCATAGTTCTGTCTTGTCATTTGAATATATTGAATGTCATGTGAAATGTGGAAAGCGCAAGATTGCTACAGCGCTGGCTTTAATTATGGAGAAATCTTAAACATTATTTTGCTCTCTTCAGCAGTTACTATGCTGCTCTGTCTATATCGCTGTCTGGCTGTGTGTGCACGGCACCCTGATAGAAAGAAAATGTATGAATGTAACTAGACATTTCCATTTCACAGGAATGCTCTACTTCTATGTCAAACACAGAAAAGGAAATATTCAAAACTATATATTGTGTCACTGTGCCAACGAGCAACATCAGGTTCACCCACAAAGCATATACAGTATGTGTATGATGTTATACCCACAGCGTGCCGTTGCTCAGTTTACACAATACAACTGAGAAAACTGTTTAAACGAGAGAGAGCAGTACAGTTTTAAATTTCAATACACTACAAATAAGCAGCTGCACCACCATGGGTCATACTGCCACCCACTCCAGACCAACAGTAGGGTTAGCATGAATTATAATTTCTTTGCGTTATCAGCATCGGGTACACTCTTGTTGCATCAACACAACCGTTTTGTACACGATTAATTGTATCCTATAAGCCTATCAATCTTGTTACGCCTGTATCTATCTTATGCTGTACTGACGAGCTGCAGGATAAGTTGATGACCGTATGGATAACAGTTTAGCATTTAAGCTAATTGTGAAAGACTGAGATAGACCATGAATATGTTGTAAGATGGAACACGCCCTTCAGAACCACACTGACTTTATGGACATTTGGGAAAACTTTTTAGATATCTAACGGAGGTATTGGTCTTCTCTGTGCTACCTCTTCGTTACTCAAAAAGCATGAACAAAATCTGAATCCTCATCAGCGGGAAAGTGCATTACAAATTAAGTGGAGCTGTCTCACTGACTTCATTTTACTTCCTCAGTAAACAAAACAAGTGATGATGTCCAGATGAGAGATCAATACATCTCTTTTTCACTAATCCCCCTAAAAAGACCGGCAGCTTCAGAAGTGATTTAAAACGAAAAAAGCATGTTGCCACTGAGCCGCAGCACTTTCTCATTTGCGCACTTTTAGGATAATACTAAACGGGATTATTATATAATTGAGTGGATGGTCAAAAGTATGACGATTGTACAAGTGTATAATTAATGTAAAAAAATGGAATGCGAAGGTACAAGAATGTAAATTTCCCTTCCCGGATGAGGATGAAGTTTTATTTAGGTCTGATTGTGATGTAGATGTCAGAGGAATATCAGAAGAATGTGGAGCAGGGAAGATGTTAGCTTTCCTGGCCTCTCATATCTACGTTTCTGTACGCTGGGAACAACAGAGGCTGTCGCAGTAAGACTGACTCACATCTACACCCTGACTATTTTTCCCTTTTGGGGAAGTCTTATTTTAGGAGTGTGCTACACAGTAAAAGCTACAATAAAAGATATGGCCTATATATAAAGTATGCCAGACACACTACAAAGTAAACATACACTGCATTGTCGACACAGCATTAAAGAAGTGAGAATGTGGGAATACAGCATCATGCATACAGTCAAATTGGAACATATGGGAGGTCACTATTGTGCATACATGACAAATGAGAGCATTTTTCTAAATTATAGAGGCCTTATTAATTAATAGTTCATGATTGTAGCTTAATGGTAGATTCCTTAGCAGTTGCGTTATTATTTTTCATATATAGCAGAGAATAGGAGAAAACCATTGTATTATTCACAAATTAACGTATTTTTGAGAAACATTGGAGGTTAAGCTCAACTGTCTGCAGCTAAAGTGTATGCTGAGAGCAAGCTCACAAATAGAGAAGCCACAATCACACACCGGACACACTGTATATTTATCTGTGCTATTATACTGAATGCCATGTCCACACCCAGCAACTCACCAGCCATTATTTTGCTTGCTGGTAATTATACCAAATTTTGTTTATCACTGTGTCTCTGTGCTAACTGATTATCCAGAATGTGAATTATAAAATCCTCACAGACATAGACTGTTCACTTTCTCCTCTGCAGTTTATTTATTTGTTTTCTTCATAAACAAAAGAAAAACAGTATAAGAAGGTTTGATTTGTCTCCCCTAGTTTCATGCTTTTCATCAGCTCTTTTGCATTTCCTCTTATTTTTTTTTACTACTCTTTCTTTAAAATGCCCTTAATTTGCATGTTTATGGGAATTTGCCAGGAGTTTGAGGCACAAATTGATTAATTCTGTAAATTATTTACTGAATATTGAAGCACAATCGGTTGACAATTCTGCTATGGCAACAAGGGATGCGGGGCATGATAACACATTACCCCACTGCACCAACTTTATTACGTGTGAGTTTAATAAGGACCTAATGATCAAATATGAAAAATGTCTAATAAGAATATTTTCATAAAGATCTGTCACAGCTTAGTAGCGCACAGTGTACAGTTTAGATTGTCACACATGGCACGAGCATCACATGAAAATAAATTTCATGCAATTTATTTTAAAGAATAGCCAATCTGCATCTACAAAATGAACTTTTGCACTTTTGTTTAAGTATATTAATGTTAAGCAAGTGTTTGCCTTCTAGGGTTTAAGATCTGCTTAATGACTTAAGATTTTTTCGCATTGTTTTAAGCCTAATTGTATTCATAATCAGCTTTTGTTTTGTATTTTCTTCATCTGGAATTTAAGCTCTGTTGTGGATTTTCTGGGGATTTAAGTATTGATTGATATGAGTGAGGAGCATTTTTGTGATGATAATAAACTAACGTTACCCTCACCTTTCCTCAGAGCTGTTATCTTCTCTTACAATTAAAGAATAAAATGAACTGTGAGACTCTCATTTAGTCTTGTTGAAATGGACTTAACGATGCAGAGTTGACCCCACAGATAGAGTAACTAGCAGCTGATGTCTAAATGCACAGATGTACAGAACCCCCTCCCAGATATTTTCCATGTGGTTGTTAGTGGCTGAAAAAGGCTGAAAAACGGTTGAATGAGGCAGATGCCTAAATGTAGCCAGTATCACATTATTCTGGGTTTGTTGACGGTTTCCATGCATGACTGCCCTTTTCTTCATCGTTCCCCATTAAGGCCTTGCTTGCTCTGTTGCTCTGAGCTTATGCTGCCCAGCCTGTGTGTCTGTGTCGCTGCAGGGTGTCTTTAATTGATGCAGACCAGGTTCTTTACACTTGCGCTTATTTATATGGGGCGCTTCAGTGAGCCGAAGAAACAAGATGGGAAATCCTTTCCTCTTTCTGGGAAGCTCTCCCCCTCTCTCTCTCTCTCTCTCTCTCTCTCTCTCTCTCTCTCTCTCTCTCTGTCTGTCTGACACACCCACACACAATGAAAGAGACAGCCAAATCACCTCCACCCACCTTCGACACCTCAGAACATGCTTGTATAGCCAGCGCATTAAGAGTAGTGCGAAAATGAAAAATACGTTTCTGTCCTTGAAACTGAAAAAGTTCGTTTTTATTCCAAGTTAGGCCCTATCGATTCACTCCTCCCTTATCCTCCAACACAAGCAGACATATTTGTATTGACATCAGGCTGTAATGCGGCTTGACTTGCTCTTTTTCAGCTTCAAACAGAATTTGACATAATACACTTGAGACTGTTTTACCCAGCATGGTGTATTATTGAAGACAAATAGCTGACGTTAAGGGATGGTTGATGAGAATGTGTGATTATTTATGGATAAAAACTTCGTTTTTTATTTTTATCTCTGGAGAGCTCAACAGCTCCCCTCTATAAACAATTTATTATGATACCTCTTCTATAGCCTCAGTTTAACTTTCACTTTTACTCTAGCTCACAAAGCATACAAAGACAGCCCAATCAATTTTTTGGTGCTGCTTCGATTGGAGCCTCAACCTTTCACCTGAGGCTAATCAATGCAGGTCAGATATATAAGCCTGCTGAGGAAAGGTGGGGTTAAAGCAGTAACAGCCAAGCCAATAGTCATCTCAGATACAGATTTATATCAGTGACCTTTCATGCGCAGAGCACAGGGAATAGAACTTGCTTAAGGCGGTTATTACTCGGACTCTGAGGGTAGAAAATGCTGTTACTGTCCACCTTTCTGTTTCTTTTTTATTACCTCTACCTTTTTCTCCCACAATTGTTCCATGTAACTGTTGTCAGGTTGTATCTTGATCTTCCCTCCCCTCCCATTTGTTCCCTCTCACCCGCTCATCTTTTTCTCCCCTTTTCCTTAGTGAGTTGTCAGTCTTTACATGTTCTCCCTACACGCTGTAATGTTAGCTCCTCATTGCATCTTTTTTTTTTTTTGGTCCCTCTCCCTCCCACCACACACCACTTTCCACTGTCTCCCTGTTGAGTATTAGAGCAGCATTCAATGTGGTGCTTCCAGTAGCACAACCCAAGGTCCAGACATACCCCAAAGGGTCTTAAAGGGGAGGCCATCTATGCGCTTTAAGATTTATTAAATTTTCAATAGCCCCTGTCGAGAGTAATATAGATTTTATTACCAAATTAGCTGTCCAACATTGGGGCGGCATTCTGACATTTGGTATGAAAATATTCATAAGACCTGGGAGACAGTGGCAGATGTGGGTGGCTGGACCATAGGCCGCCGTCGCTCTGCCCGTCTTTGCATATTCAGAGAATTGCTTAGGGTGCACCGAAGTCTCCAGGCTGCCATTTTCAGAATCATTATGTATGAAGTGTACCCATGGAAAATCTTGGAATGAAAGTTGGAAGCCTGCCATTTGTGCATTGACTTGATTTTTGCTCGTTTTAATGGGCAACAGTGGTCAAAGATGTTGAATAATTGACAGCCCTTTTAAGAGGTTGTGGGTACACAGTCCCCAGATCTCTCCAATTCCATGTCCACAACATTTTAATTTCACAATTTTATTTACATGTGGGATAACTTTGATTTTTTGTTTCCACGCTTGTGACATTCCTCAAGGTCTAATTTAACCCAGAAATGTCTGTTTTGGTTTAAGCTGCCCTATTGAGTTGTCTTATAAAAACATTTTTTTCACTCACCCTAAAACATTGTGTGTACCCTTCAGGCCTAACAAACATTGAGCGCACGTCCTCCTTCCTCATAAAACATTTACAAAGCCAATTGTTGAATCCTGCATTGTTTACATCCTCGTTTGCTGGCTTGCAGAAAGCTTTGTGTCTCTGTGCATTACCACAAGCGAATGTCGAGGAGTGGAATAGAGTGAAATTAGCAGCGGAAATGTGTATTGCATCCCCGTGTGTGTGTACAATACGAACAAAACAGGGACCCAAGTGGTAAAAGCATAGTACTCCTAGTGGTCAGAAACTCCACAAGGTATCTTTAAAGTCCCCACCCCCCCACCACCACAATCTCCTAACTCAAAAATAAATGTGTTTTGCTTACTGTAACTTCACCTGGACTTTTACTGTGGGACGTCACACAGGATGATGTATGAGCAGAGTTTGACACTGGAAGGTTGTTTTCAAATTCCGCTGATGCCGGAAAGTTTCTCCACGCTCATCTTAAATCTGAGTTGGCGTGGACATATGAGCATGATTATGTGACATCACAGCTAGTTTGGAGGACAACTGTGGTCCAGTGTGTAAGTTTCCACAATGATGTGGGAACTTGAAACCTCCAGTGCTTACACACTGAAAATAGACTTCAAGTAAAGTGGGAGAAACCTTGTGCTCTGCAGTTTAATTTCTGAAATAAAACAACATTTGCACATTCATAGATCCTGATTTCCTTTGAGTGAGAATGGGGTAGATGTAATTTTAAGAATATTTAAAGAAAATATGAGAGATATTTGCTTCCATTAGTGCCCTTGTGTTTTGAATATAGACTTACATAGCACAGCAGTCGTGCCCATATTGCATGTCACTCATGACTTAACAGGAGACAAAGAAAAGAATATTACAAAAAAATTCCAAATTTAAATTCAGTATTATTCAGAACCTCTGGGAAATTAGAGTAGTGTTCATGCTGGGAGTTCATTTTTATTTCAAATTATAATTGAGACAAGAGGGGTGCACTCTATACTGTACCAGCAACAGCAGCTGTGCTGAAATATAGAGAGGGAAGAATTTCACCCTGAGTGAACCAATGAAACTTTCTGGAAGTAGTGCAAACACAAAATGTAAATGCTAATTAAAAAAGTACCCAGCCGATGCTTGGAAGGTCCTACGCTCTGCGATTTAACAGTCTAAATAGGGACCTTGGTGGACACAGCTATGGTTGAGGGTGGGAAAGGGTGGGAGGCAGAGGGGTGGGTTTGCAGAGGGAAGGATAGTATAGTCAATATTTACCCTGAGTAATTGGGCCACACTTCTCCCAGCTAGATACACAGGCGTCCAGCGTCATCCCTGCCTTATCTCCTCCAGTTCTCCCTCACACGCTCACTGTCTGACCACAGTTGTTACACAGCAGTGTTGTGCAGCTGTGGATAATGCCCCTCAGCTATCCACAACATAATAGTTAAAAGCATATATAGGAGTGAGTGAGGTGCTCTGCATGGATGCTGTCATGTCCATTAAAATTCTCCAGGTCACCTTGGGAGTGTTGCGGTGCCCACAGAGAACTGTAGTGAGTTATTATTCTGTTAACAAGCTCATAGAGCAGTCTGTAATGAGCTGTGTAGCCACACTTACCGTGGTAATGAGGTGGGCCTGTTCGTTACCTCAATGGCAAACTACTGTAAGAATTCTGGGTTATTACCATATCGATAGAATGACAAGGGCATTGGAATAAGATGTGTGGAGTCTGCCAAAAGAGGGACTCGCAACCTGGATGCAAGAAGTGCCGCAGAACGTTTGCTATTGGCAGTTTTAGAGACTCATGGGAAGAGATGAGCTGCCTGTCAACCTTTTTCTTCTTCACTCTTTTTGGCCCTCTGTCAAACGCACACACACACACACAGCACACACAGTCCTCTCTGTCCTTTCTCTCTTTCTCTCACATGCTCTCAAAGCAACTCTCCAATTAACCTGATGCCTCTCGTACCGCCGGCTCTTTGAAGTCCTTTTGCACGGCACTCTCCTGCGCTAGTTGTGTGTTCTTTAAACTCTCATAAAGGCTGCTGGCTGCTGAGGCATCTTTAGTATAGGAAGTGGGAAGAGTATACAAATTACGGCTCCATCATGAAGATCAAGTCTGATAGAGCTGGTAAACAAGAGTGTAGATTAGGATTTGCGATATTTGCCTTTTGAATGTGATGTGACCCTTATGAGTCAGGGCAGGAGCAGTCTGCACACTGGCCTGAAAGATGGTCTGTTACATATATCAAAAGGAAACCAACTAATTCCCCAAGTGTCAGCTTTGTGATAATATGCTCATTAATTGCGTTAAGTATTTTATGCTATCCTTTCCTGTAATATATTTCATTACATTTTTCAGTAAAATTAGTAGCCTAACTGTATCTTAAAGGACCTATTTGTAAGTTTTGCTATTGCTGCAATAGCGAGCTATTGCTTCAGCCATTGTTGAATTTACAATACAAGAAATTATAATACAAGCAGCTCTACTTCTTCAGGACAGTGACCAGACAGTCTGACTGGACCGAGGCTAGCTGGTTAGCATGCTAACTTCTGTAAAAGAAAAGAAGTGAAAGAAACAGAAGCAAAACAAAAGGGTTCCTTTACACCACTGGAGACAACTCCTGGCGAGGATGTTTGTTGCTGTCCTGGCTCTAGACAAGTGAGTAAAAAGCTATTAATTGGCTAATATTGACTATGTAGCAATAGCAAAACTTACAAATAGCTCCTTTAAGCCTTTCCAACTGCTATGGCTTGTAAAAAGAAAAAAGGAAAACAAAACTCCAAAGTTACTGTTTCAGTTTACCTTTCTCTCTTATTCTCTCCATGTTTGTGTTGATTCCTTTGTCAGAAAGAACTGAACAAACAGGGGTGGCAGGGGAAGAGCCAGGGGAGATAGTGTGAAGATGGTGTTGTTTCCTCAAATATAAAACAAAAAAAATTATATTTGGCAGTTTTCAAACATACCTGGATATATATCCAAGAGGCTCACCATTAGAAAGTGCTGTATACTAGAGAAGGTCTCTGCACTATAATTTGGGATTGGCATAAATATATTTACTGAAATATCATATCACAGGTACAAAAACAGTCTACTATTTTGTTTTGTGAAGGTAGTAATCAGTCAATTTTCTTCACATCTTTTTATCAGCTGTTGCATTTGGCAGGTCCTCCACAGATGAAAAAAATGATGCTTTACAGTAAGGGTGGGCAAAACTGAGCAGGATCTTTTTAACACACAATCATGATCCGTTTACATTTACATGTACATTTACTCATTTGGCAGATGCTTTTATCCAGAGCAACTTAAAAGTGCAGGACATCACTAAAGCGTCAGTGCAGTAGGAGACCTTGGCATACGAACTAAGTACTACATCTATTCAATAAGTGCAAGGAGAAGTGCACCGAAAGTGCATAGTAAGTGCTAGTTAGGCATGCTAGGGTGTTAGAGGTGTTAGGAGAGGAGTCGCTCTCTCTTCAACAGATTCTTGAAGATGGAGAGGGACGCCTCTGCTCTGATAGCATTCGGTAGATTGGACCACAAACAAGAACAGTCTGGACTGCAATTGCCTCGAGTGCAGGGATGGCAATGTCAGACGACATTCCCTTGGAGGAACGCAGTGGCCGAGAAAGACTATGGTTCAGTTCAAGTAGGCGAGTGCAGACCCCAGAACTCACTCTGAAGCATTAGTGATTTGAATTTGATTCGGGCGGCCATGTACCAGACGGGCTGCTGTAGTCTGGACCATCTGTAGGGGTTTCACTGTACCTGAAGGGAGGCCCGCCAAGTTCAATTGCAGTCTTCCTTCCAAATTTGAAATGTACTGTTCAGAGTATCCAGAATCATGCAAGCCTATGGACTTATCTGTTTGCATTAGTTAAAACACAATATTGTATTGAAGACACTGTTTTCAAAATGGTCATGCGCATCAGTGTCTTAGATGCCATGTTGTCCACAACGGTGAAGAACACCATGTCCTTACCTAGATAGACTGTGACTTATATGCTTTTATCATATTTTTTCAACTGCTCTAATGCAGGAGATCAGTGTTAACTGTTAATGTTTCAAGACCTTGTGATGCAGAAGAGTCAGGTTGTACCGACCTCAGTGAAACACTCTGCATGTTCCTTCGGACGCTTGAATAGATTTGTCATATTACCTCAGGAAGACTGGCGCCTGCTACCTGACGAAGTTCACAGATAACTTTGCTTTGAGAAATAACTGACTATGCGTACACAGTATTGATGTGGAGTCAACCCTCCACTCATTAATATATCATGCATGAAAGAAACCGTGTGATAGAGACCAGTCAGCACAGCCATCTTGTGGGCAATCACTCTTTTGATCTTTGAACCCAGCGCGTATCCATGTTATTAGGGTAGACCAGGCACAGTTGGTACAATGGTAAAATGTCATGATCTCTATGATTCACTTGAAAAGGAGATCAGGGACGTCTTCAAGATCGATCATGATGTAAAATCGTCAGATTTCATGCCGCTACTTTCCAGTCCTCATAAATTACAAGAGCCTTTTTTGTCTTGATCCCTCACTTCCCCTTTTCTATATTGCTAGAGGCAAAAGAGTGATTTGCATCATCTCCGCAGAGGATCAGAAGGGCCGTGCTGTCTCATTTAAGAGAGGATCTATACGTGCTTTCCTGAGCCTGCTGCGTTAAAAGGGCAGCAAGAGAAGGATGATGTAAAAACAGATGATTCCTACGTGCCAGTTATTCAGCTGTACTCAGGAAAGTGGCTACGTCTACTATCTGAATATCAACTAACTGTGTTAAACCTGTGAGCTCTGGTTATGAATTCACAGGCATTCAAAAGGCAAAGTATTCTATTTTTATCAGAGTATTATAGATTCTTCAGTAATAAATACTGCCTCGTCTTTGTAATGATTAAATAGAGAAAACAAACCCTGTTTCTTCTGCGCAAAGTGAAATCATCATTTATCTGATTTATTCAGAAATATTGGAGGAACAGAAGCAGCATAGTAGTATCCCTTTGTATCCCTATGGAATGTGACATGTTTAAATGATTGCAATATTTGTAGAATACTAACATTAATATCTAACACTGATGTTTACATTTAATAAACTGCTGGGTCAGGCATTGCAGGAAATGTTCCAACTCATGTAACCCACGAAGGAAGGGCAGATGTACAGCATAGACCTTGAGCTAGTTTTTTTGCGAAGGCAGGAATTATTTTGACACTCACGGAAAAAAATCTGCTCCAACACAATCATCCTCTTCGGTAAAAAAAAACAGATGTGTTCGCAGTTATCTGTGGGAAGGGGTTTACAGAAGTCTCATATTTGAGTCAGTCGCAAAAACCTCTTGTATCACTTGATCCCTCTGTCAGTATGAGATAGAGGCTACCCCAGCCTCGTTTAGAGTAATTAAGCCCCAGTATACAAGTTCAGTTGGTAATGATAATAAAATATTTCTAATGTTCATATCACTGCTCTTCACAATAGGAGTTATTTAAGAAAGACCTTCAGCGCGACCCAGTCACTCACTGTTTGGGCAAACCACACCGTCACTTAAGGCTTAAAGGTCCACACCTCCTGGCAGCAGGTGCAGCTCTTGCGTTCCTGCTCTCGAGTGTAATGAAGTGGCCTACCAGCTGAACCCAGTTTCAGCTCTGCAGCATGAAAATGTTCCCCCGGTCTGTCGGGACTCCTCATTACTGCCCAATGGTTTTGTTTACGAGCTAAACTGCTCACTGCATAGTGTCAAACCTCAGCCAAAAGGCCATGTCTCACATTCCAGCCCATTATGCCGCAGCTGCATTGCGTCAACCAGAAATGCCCCGAACTAGTTCAGGGCACATGTTTGTGCTGATTGTGTTTATTTCTGGTCTGCATTTGTGTGTGTGTGTGTGTGTGTGTGTGTGTGTGTGTGTGTGTGTGTGTGTTTATGCATCTATGTCCAATGTATAAATATATGCTGTGCTTGTACTGCATGTGAGTGTTCTTTCGTGTTTGCATCCTAATCTTCCCTATTATGATATTGCCCAGCTTTATAGTGACGCTTACGCCCACATTACTGTTAACACTGAATGACCTCCTCTGCTTTTGTATTCATGAGATGGTCCTCTGTTTATTTGCCCATAGATTGATATGGCGTTTTAAATAGAGCCAGTGCCCTTAATATTTTTCTATCTTGAGAGAATGGAGATAATAAGGGCTTCCCATTTTGACTGTCGTGATGAATATTGCTGCAATCCACCTGTCTGTTTTTGTTATGGAGTGAGATTGTAATAGTTTGTCCTCTCTCTTGTTGTCCTCCTCTCTCCTTCTCTTCTGTCCGTTTATCCATCAGAGAGCCAGCTGCTTCCAGGGAATAACTTCACCACAGAGTGCAACATCCCTGGAAACTTCATGTGTGGAGATGGGAAGTGTGTCCCAGGCGGGTGGCAGTGTGACGGATTGCCCGACTGCTTTGACAAGAGCGACGAGAAGGGCTGTCGTAAGTCCAGTTTAGGTTCCATTATCAAATCTTTTTTTAGCTCTTAGCTGTGCCTTAAAGGAATGTATCCAGATAGCCAGTTTAGTCATGTCTTCTCAACTCCTGAACTCCTCGTGCTGTGCAGAATTGCAGTCGAAGTTCTCCCTTCCCTATCCGTAGAGCCATAAGGGCCATTTAAACCTAATTCTCTGCCAGCTTAAATGAAGTCCCCTCCTCGCTCTCCCCCCCACAGCATGCATCCCTCCTCCTCCTCCTCCTCTCTGCAAGACCCTCGGCCCCAGTTTAGCACCAGGGCAAAACTTAATACCATCAAAGCAAAGGCCGATTACTTCTATGTGCAGGAATAGTAGCGCATGCATAATTCCACTGTAAGACTAAAGTAATAGTTCAGTTTTGATCCTCACTCTTAGTTGGGTTTGATCTTTCTGGTCTGCTGCTCCTCCTTCTCCCCCTCCCGTCTCAGCCAGAGCTCCACACAAAGATGGGATTGCTGATGAAGATTGACTTTGAGGCCCTGCCACACTGAATGGAAACACCCATCTCCCGATATATTCATCTCTCTAAATGTCTCGCGCTCCCGTTTTTCCTCCTCTCCGTGCCTTCCCTCTTTATCTCATCTGATGATTTTTGGCTTTTGGCTTGTAATTTGCTTCACAGAGACTTGTTTTCAATTAGAAAAGCATAACGCGCATCTTGCCGAGATTTTTATTTTTTTTTTATTTTCCGGCTAATTCTCTGCCAGAAAAAAATCACCCATGGTTTCTCATCCATTCTGTCACCTCTCTTTATTTCTAGCTCTTCTCCTCCTCCTCCTCTCCTCCAGCAGTCACTTTCTCTCACTGTTCTCACTTGTTGGCAGCCCAGGGAACAGTCAGAGTACTCTTGACAAACTTGTGTCCCATGGCGTACCAGCACACACAGACACACACCCTATATAGCCAAACTTTGTAATCATCAATCTTTTTAGTTTGTAATGCCTTGGTCATTTAAGTTAGAGAAATTTGGTTTCCTAGGCTATCTTCTTTAGTACGCCTTTACTAATGACATTCCTGTAAGTCTGTTGCATGAATAAACTACTTATATAGATGGGTTGTGTGCCCCAGATTCTCATCGCTCTGTGACCTTAAACTGTCAACAACTGTCAGACCTGGAAAAATCATATTCAGATGCGTTTAGACATATTGCATCAGTATTAAATACATGAAGAGTTCCTGTTTTATCTAATCACAGAGTTCAGAGGTCACTTCGGTCAGACATGTTCAATCAAGTTCACCTCAAGTACTTTGAACCTACAGACAACATTTTTTCAGATGCTGACAGTACATGTGATACCGCAATAGATAAAAGCAAGTTATCATCAAGCATCACACTCAGCCAGCCTCTCCGGATGTGTTTGTTGTTGACGTCTACATTATCTGCTCTGGCATAAGTGGGCCTTATTATCCTCAAATAGATGGCTAGTTGTCAGTCGATATCTCCGGCGACTGCTTCACAAAAGTCCCCAGACAAACCTCTGGCTCCATTAGAGGCTCTGCAGGGACAGACTGACAGACGGAAGGAGGGGAAACAATGGAGTGAGGGAAGGAAGGGAGGTAAAGAGGAGGATTCATTATAGTGGCTACAGCAGGAGTTCTGTCTGAATGTCTGTTATCTGAGGAGGAACACACTGCCTGGAAACTTAAAGACTAGGTTCTCTGCAAGTAGAATCATAATTAGTCACCCCCCTCTCAGAAAACACACATATATGAAACATGTATTTCAATGCAAAATCCTCAGAAATACTGCTCTCAGACTGACTTTATATAACCAAGTAGGAAATCACACAGGGTATCTATACCACTGTCCTTTGCAATCGCAGCCATTACCATGGAGGCAGAGCAGTGTTGACCACCACCACAGGATATTAAATTTCCTTCCATCTGTAATATGAGCAGTTGGCTTCTGCCAGGAGGTTTCCAGGAACATGTGGTTTAATTGACCATCAATATGGATGTTTACAGTTTTTTTAATTTATTTTTTTTATACTTTGACCACTTCTTTCATTAATTAGTCAGTTTTAAGGTACGGCGGATGAGACTGCTAGACCATTAAAACATTTTATTTTTAGCAACCCTCCCCTGCTTCTCTCTCTAGACCTCTGTTAGGCATGGACAGTTTGTGCTTTGCGTGCAGGCATATATGCACAATATCCTTTTGTATTTATGGCATATATGTGTGAACATATATAATTCTCTGGTACCTTTTTGCTGAAGGACCTGTGCCTATTTTTACCACATGAATTTGCACCAGAAGACAGCTGTAGTTAGAGAGTAGATCCTCCTGTAAGCCCATGCTGTTTAGCCAGCAGATTGTGCTGATGTGTGTGTCTCTGATCCAAGGAATACTTATGCAGAGCCCGAGATAAAGGTCATATGTGGTGATGTCTCCCTGGTGTCTCATTAATGAGAATTTTGTTTTTTTGGAAACCATGTAGCTAATGGGGAAACACAAAGGAGAACAAATCAATTTGGACTTGCAAATTACTTGGTGGGATATGTAAACAATAACTTTCTTTTGAATCCGTGTGAAATTTGAACACACTCACTCTGTACATATGAGGATGCAAGCGTCCAATTAGCACTTTTCTTGCATTCTGCAAGACAGAAGCACCCACACATGAATTTAGGATGTTTTTTTTACCATCAGTTACTTTACCTCAGCTTTTTTTTTTTTTTTTTTGACCCGCCTATACTTTATTCCATTACATCAGTGGGTGAGGAGGTTCAGAAGAGAATAATGCAAACCTCGTCCACATTTGCCTGCCTCTGTTCTTTATTTATTTACTTATTGCTGATGTGTTCCAGTCCGCTACACTTCATAGGAGAGGAGTTGTCTCTCGAATGGTCAGGGAATTTTTAGTCACCTAGAAAAGACAGGCTTTTCCCTTCCTCCCAGGCCCCACTGCTCTTCTCTTGTTTGTTGTTCCGGTCCCCCCTGGCACAAGGGTCAACTTCAGTCATGTAAATACTTTTTGCTGCCTCTTAAATAACAGTCTGGACTGAGAGAAGAGAGGCAGTCGCTCCAGCCTGAATCTTATTGCATTAAAGACGCAGCTTATTGTATTACTGTCCTGCTGCGCGAGGCTAGGACCTTCTACAGATCCTTTTTATGAAGTCCAGTTTATTATGAAGTGGATCCTCTGCTTTGCTGCATGTAAATTTAACTGAATTTCAGATGGAAAAAAAATATGTGTCGTTTTTTTCTTTTTTGCAATATCTCCATCTGCTCAATGTGCTTGTATGTGCGTATGTGTTGGCAAGTCTGAGGGGTCTTCAAGCAATGATTCAGAGACAGGCTTCTGACTAATTCCTCACACAAAGAGGTCAAAAGTACCATCCTGCTCTCTGGTGTCCATAACGACAGCCTGGGAGAGTGTTAGACGAAATGGATACTGACAGAGGAGAGAAGGAGGAGAGCTGACTGAGCTTACTGGACCTCAGAGCCAGGATTAGCCTCTTTGCCCTTGTCTGGGCAGAGCATGAGCAGGCGAGAGAGGAGAGATACGTGGTAGGGCCGAAAGGGTGAGTGGATATGATGTATAAAGCAAGAAGTGAGGAATCAAAGATGGGGGGGACACAAATGGAGTTGAGAATGAGAGAAACGACAGAGAGGCACATTTCAAAGAAACGACTGTTCTGAACTAGCAGTCCTGCAGGCTGAGGCCATGGCCTCTTTGTGTGTGCAAGAATGAAGTCAGAATTCTTCACTGACAAACTTCTGAGAAACTTCAACTTTTACTTTGGTTTAAATTAGAAGGGCCATCAGCAGGGCCAGTGGCTCTGAAAGAGCAAGGATCAGAGCACATCAACTACACGAAAGGGTTGCTCATCTCCTCATACACTGCTCAAATCGAGTTGTTTTCATGTCAGCATGTGTCTAATCCCAGACTATTGTGCCTCAGTATCTAAATGACATGTCTTTTGTGTTGTATTTTCCATTCAGCAGAACACGTTTCCTTTAAAAAAAAAAAAAAGTCTCATACACGATGTTGCTGCCTGACCCTGTTTCCTTCAGGACAATCATTCCAAACCTGGGGGTCACAAGATAAATCTGAGGGGTCACAAAATGCTAAATAGGATGGACATTTTTCCCATGCACAAAATGTATTTATTCTTTTCTTCTCTAACAATTTTTTCTTATGAAATACTGGATAGTTTTAGTCTTTTGGGCTTTAAAGCAAAAACTATAAAACTTTTGAAAGAAAAAATATTATGATCTTCCACTTCAAATGATGCTGAATCCATAAGCAGTAAAATGCACACTTTCTCTCTTAAATACACTCTGAGGTTTGACTGCGCCAGCCTCATATGGTATTGTATAACTAGAAGCTTGTGGTGGATAACTTTAGATGACATTGCAGAGTTTGCTGTCTTGATGACTCTTCTTTACTTGACCTGCACATTGTAGCTTTAAACCAAGCACACAAGCGCTCACCAGTCACAGACATATTAAACCAGTGTCCTGTGCCATGAAGCAAACTGTCTTCATGCCGTAACATTTAAAGCAAGATCAGATCTATCAGTACATGTTGAATGCACTGTACAGCCCGATACTGGCTGTGACTCCAGGCCTGTTTTATTCAATCGTTGGGGGAGAGAAAATTGGCGACTCACACAAGGGCTGATGTTTTGTCAGTTAGTTTAAAAGTCTATCAATACTTTGCAACAGTGAACCATTTGGTGTTTTCATTACCTGATGCACTGTTTATTGATCCTGTTAGCTCCTCAAAACAATTAGGAGCGAAATAAATTCAGTTTAGCGGATTACTCGAATATTATCGCATCATCGCTTCCTGCAGTCATAATACAACCTAAAGCCTGGAGCGACATCAATGGTGCTTTTTGTTGTTTTGTTTTTGTGTCTTCTTGTGTACTGACCTCCACAAAATGCCCATGAGTTACTGAACTCAAAAGAGCAACTATATGCTTATCAACAACAAAGTTCTGCTGGGCAGCAGGGGTGGAAATAGCTAAAAAGACTCCAGAGACAGATTGGTCATGATTTAGATATCAAGGCTCACACGCTGCCAATTCGTTACCAAACCCACCCTGGGTAAGGGAAGGGTTGCTGAGATTAGGAGTGTGTGTTTATATGATAAGAGCAATGACCAATGCACTGACTCGAACACAAAGAGCCATATGCTGCTGACAGATGTTTGGTTTTTTTTTCCCTTCTTCTTCTTCTTCTTCTTCTTCTTCTTCTTCGTCTTCTGTCGTCGTCTGTTCACGCTTGGTTCTGCTATGCTTCATTATGCGTAAGGTGTTCCTTGCCCTGCGTGTGTTCAGACTGGAGCATGTCAAGAAAATGGAGAGAGACTATACGGGGCAATAACGGCAGAAAAAGTAAGGAAAGCGGAGGAAGATTTAATGGGACTGAGTCTGGTGCATCCCATGTGCTTAACGGTTGACTGATCAATGAGCTGGTGTAATTAATGCCAAGGAACATGGATGAAATATTGATTAGGGTCTCTCACTCTGATTCTGTCTCTCGCCGCCTTTGTCTCTCCTAGTTTTCTCTTTTAGGTTGAATTCTATCCTTGTTCCATCGATGGGCACAAATTAGGAGAAAATGATTGCTTCGAAATCTTCAAAGGAAGAAGAAGTGCTGCCTCGTCATTTTACAATACAATGTTGGCTGCTATCAGTTCAAACAAGGCGATTTTAGCAGCAAGTAGCTTTCTATGATGAATATTGCAGCAGGGTTATTATCTGACAGATCACTCGCTGCTTTTTCACTATATGCCCTTGCTTGCTTTCCCCTTTTATTGGAAGTTGTTGAAATATTACTGATATTTTGCACATGCACCTGCTTGTACTCAGGCCGCTCTTGCTTCCTCATCTAGCATGAAGTTTGATGGCTTTGCAGAACGCCAGTGGCCCGTAAACGCTTGGCCCTTGAGATGGAGGCAGCTCTATAATGTTGCGATTCCTCATCCTGCACAGAAGGTTATTGTACAACGAGAGCGCAGGGCTTAGACAGTGAATTGTACGGAATAATTATTTTGATCCCAAAATCCTCCAGACTGAATCTACCCCTGCCCTTCTTGCTTACACCTTGAGTCCATATTGATTTCCTCCCTTCAGAAATGCTCAGCAAGGTCAGAGAAACCTTTGAAGTTGTCGGTTGTCTCTACTCTTCCTTGGCCTCTACTCTCCCGCTCTCATTTTTCCTCTGTTTTCTTTCTTGTTAGTCTCTTCCTCCGGTCCTTCTCCACACTCTGTCAATCATGCATGCCCATCACGAGCAAGCCTACCTGTGCCGAACAAGTTATTCCGTTCTCTGGGGAGTCGAGGAGAGGGAGAAAAGGGGAGAAGTGTGGAGAAGGGCATAAGGGTGCACGTTGGGGAAGAGCAAAGCATACTATATGCAACAGGAACTCTGCTGACGGATACAGGCTGACATGAATGCTGAAGCCTCAGGGGAGATAAAGACGAGGAAGGAGAGACAAACAGTAGCATTCTGTTTCAACTTCATGTCAGATTATCAAATGATTTACTATTAAACCCAAAGTATGTTGTGGATTTGAACTTTGTTTTGCATTGGATATAGAAAATACGTCGAAATATTTGAGTCTTGTTTCTTTTTCTGTATTTTAAAATGTTCTTGAGGAAAGAAATTTGGGGCTCCTGTCAAAAATAGGCGCCTCAATATAGTGTGTGCGCCTGTAATTGTATAGGAGATAGTAACAAAGAGTTTTGTGTATTTTATTTTTCTATGTGTGTCCTCCAACTGTGCATTTCGGTTTGATCCAGCCATGTTTTTCTGCTAGTGATAGTCTTACCTCAAGGAATCAGCTCGACTGCTAACCTCATTCGTTTTCATTTGTGCTGCTCAGTGAACACTGGAACTAAGTTTGGAAGGCGTCCAACACCCTGCCTGTTTTACGTAAACAACTTCTACAAAGGCTCAGAGAAGAGAAAGAAGATTTGGCAAGAAACTAAATCAGTTCAAACCGAGAAACAGAAGGACTGGAGACAGGATGACATTTGCGGTTGTAGGTTGAAGAGCAAAGCTGATGGAATGAATCAGCGTTACCTGGAAATCTGAGCAGTAAAAGTCCAGGCCGTGGAATAAACCTTCAGAGAATTATTAAAGGAAACTTAATAAGTCTGTGTTTATACCAGCTCTTACACCCCTCAACTTGCTCCTTCTAATTAATTTTTTTTTGTCTTGCTTGTCTTGCGTCCCCAAAACACAGCTAAGCACATTAGCTCTATCCTTCCAACCAGCACTGTCTCTCCCCACCCACGAATTTCCCCTCATGAGCTTGTCCTTCAAGTGACTTTTGAGCTAATTTGGAACACAAACACTGGGTCAGATGAATCCTGCCAGCAGTAGAAGTGTAATGAGGATTCGGATGAGGGAGGAAGTGAATGAGGAATCGCAGAGCAATAACAGAGCTGTCTTTCTAGCCGAGCCTGCCAAGCAACTAAAAAAAAAAAAAAGCAGCCAGGATCCATGGCTATACAGAGGAGAAGGAAGTTGTATTTTCCAAGAAGAAACTCTATATGTCTCCAAAAAACCAGAGCATGTTTCCATTAATTCCCACAACAGGTTCAAAAACAAAGGAATCTAAAAATATAGAAGAATCCGAGACATGTAAAATAAATGAAACTAAGGAATAAAAGATGATGTTGCCTTTGTTTGTGACCAGATGAATTTCAATGTACCCCCTCCACAGCAAGATGTTTTTGTATCTTTTCTTTTATGTGTTGCTACAGCTCGAAGCCATGTCTGTTTTTCTCCCTGGACTCTAATGATTGTGATATACCATGCAAAATGAGCTTTGGGTGGTAAGAGCCTCCGCTGCCCAGGTAAACAAAGGCTTCCCAGACTACAGACACAGAAATCGGGCACTATCCCAGCTTCCTCCCGCGTTCAGCGGATTAAATTTCATCCTGGAGACGGGCGCTCCAAACCCTCGTGGTTGTTATGCCTAGCCCTCCCCCCTCGCTACACATAAGCTTGAAAGAGCTCATAAATCAGCCTACCACAATATATTGTAGAGGGAAAAATGTGCGCCCCTGGCATTTGAGATGGCACAATGCCAACCTATGAGCAGGCCAATTCCACCCTTTGTATTCAGTATAGAGAGAAAAAAAAACAGAAAGACTGTTTGGTGGCTTGCATTTCAGATGCACTCATTTAATGCAGTCATTTGAATGTGCGGGTCGTTCCATCCTATTGTAGTTTCGTAGTATTTAATACAATGTTTATAATGATATTCGCTCACTGGCATTAACATCTAGTCTTATTTAACTAATATTATAACAATGTCTAAGCTGTAATTGATAGCTTTTCCTTTCTCTGTCTCCAGTAACCATTGTTACAACAGCAGTTGCTCTCACACAAAGCCAAATTTACAAGTTTAAGCTTTTGTATTATAATGCAAATTACTGGAAGGGAATAATCCATGACTATAGTTTAACAAAAGCCAGAATAGAGGGAAAAAAAAAAGGTCTGCGAGATAACACTGTGTTTCACACAGATGTGGCTCATTATTACAAACTGTAAATACATTACCAGTGGCTTTAGTGCCATGTCTTTTTTTTTAATGTCTTTTCTTGTTGGCATCAGGCTTTAAAACTTTAACTTCAAAGCGATCGAGTCAAAGCGAGGTCCTTTATCTTCTGTTTTCTACCTGTTTTCTACCTGCTGTCTTGTTTTTCTCCTTCTGCCAAGGAAGACCAATGTGTTTGAATTAAAACTCGGGGGTTTGCACTAAACGGAGCACGCCAGGCATTGATGTTCTGCAGGCTCGTCACTCAGTCTCAGGCCTGTCCTGGGAGATAAGACCCGTTGGCCCGCTTAGGCTGATCAATGGCAGAATCCATACAAACACTCTCCCACACGATTTGCTCTCTTTGTCTTTGTCATTAACTTGTTTTCTTCTCCTATCAGTACTTTGTGCTTGGGATCCTACCCTTTACTTGTCATACTTAAGAGAACTTAAAGATAAGCATTACAGAACAAAATGAGCTGGATAATTAATTGGTCTCTATTACACAGCAGCTGCTTGACTGTCTGAACCTTTGTTGAATGGTTTACTGTTTTAATTTTGAATTCACATTTGTGTGTGTTACATTATTACCATAAAAATAAAAAAAACTTTAAAACTTTAACTTTATTGATGGGTTCTTCCCTCCCCTTGTGCATCACAGCCAAGGCTAATTCTGTCATAAAACATGATGTATTGCTTTAGAAATCGCTGCATCATCTTCTCATCACCCACAGACTAATCCATTGTTCTACTCTTCCCCCACTTCCCCCAACCTCCCATTTGTCCTTAGCTAAGGTCAAGTCGAAGTGTGCTCCCACGTTCTTCGCCTGCGCTAATGGCGTCCACTGCATCATCGGACGCTTCCGCTGTAACGGCTTCAGCGACTGTCCTGACGGGAGCGATGAGGAGAACTGCAGTGAGTCTCGCAACCAAATCCAATAAGAGCAATTGGTCTCATGCCATGGTCACCAGTGATGTACTGTCCTCCAGTCATAACAGTTTGTTATTGCTGCAGCCACTCATCATACAGCCAGTGGATGGTAGAGGATGAATATGTACTTTACTGATGTAAAAGCACAAATGTTCCTGTAAAGGCCGAGCAAGGAATTAAAGGGGCGTTCCAGCAATTTCACACATTAAGGTCACTTTCCTTATCATGTACTCAGGTCTGAGAAATTAAACCTGATGACGTCATAGTGATGTCAACAGCATTATATCAGCTTGGGCATGTACAATGAAATAAACATACAGAAAGACCGAATTACAAACTTGGGGTGTTAACCAGGTAGGGAGAGAGGCCTAACCAAAAGGTAGGTAGGTAGGTTGCAACGTGGCAAATGTAGGATCAAGTGCTTATGGAGCTTGACCCGTACTGAGGAATAAAAGTGTGGATATTTCAGCCTCTGCTGTGTCATTATATTTTTTTTTAATCAGCTTCCTTTGAGTCCTCCAATGTAATAGAAATGCTATACTAAATCGCTGTAGTACCCCTTCAAGCAACATATCGGCTTCATCAGTAAACTACAAAAAGAACAAATTACTTGAACAGACCAGTGCAGAATAATGGGAAAAAACAACACTTACTAATAAAAATGCAATCGATTCATTTAATCTAGGAGCTAACAGGAGGAGTCAGACAAATACAGATAACAATCACCACACATCAATACATGTTGCGCATGTCGCACATTTCTTTGTCTCGCCGCGTCTATTCTTCCCTCCCTCTGCTTTCTGTTTGTAAACAAGTAAATGAAAAGACCTTGCTCAAAATACAAAAATGCAATCATCAACATTGTTACTTTGCTGTGCTTTAGCTTTTCCTAGTGGCAGTACAGTGTTTCCTTCTAAAGTGTAAAGCTGTTATGCTTTATAGCCCATCTTGCAGAGGAAAATGAAAGAGCGTGTCATTTTATAAAGAATGTAATTTCTATACCGCTCCACTGTCCCCTCCACTCCTTTTCAAGTTATATCACTTTTTTGCATTGTAACTCCTGACTGTGCGCCCTTGGGTTTGTTTTTTTTATTTATTTATTATTTTTTTTTATCTTGCTTAAAATATCTATACATCAGTAGACAGGTTGTTGTTGTTGTTGTTGTTCTGCTGTTCTGTTCTTGGTCTGTATTATCACATTCTCCTCACATGACCCCATCACTGCTAGAACGTGCATCAAACCAATCACTCACCATTGTCAGAGGCAGTGTTCCTAGCCTGCAGGGGCCCACACTCACAAATCTAATCTAGCCATTTAAATGGGGCTATGCTCTACGCTCCCAGCACATACTGCGTCACGACTGTGTAATTGTCTGGATCTTCTCACAAGATAATTCTGCCTCATTTTGAAAAAGCTGGAACAAAGACAAATGAGAAAGTGTGCTAATAAGAAGTGGTAGGGCTGGACAGGTTTTTTTTTTTCTTTCTTTCTTTTGAGTTTCAGTTTGATTTTTTATCAGACTCATGAGATCAAATGCTTCACTGACTCACACAGTTTTAAATGTTTAATTTCTTCTCTGAAAATCCCCATGAACCTGTAACACCCATGTTTTTCTTTTAAATTTAATGATATCAGCAAGTTGTAGATGGGATGAGAGCAACAAGTTACAAATTACACAAACGACCTCTGCAGAATAGTAATGCAATTTGCCTTGAAATCATTTCTTTATGCACTGAAGTTTCTTAGAGGAAAGGTTACACAGGTGCTCCTGTGTCTCTTTGAGCTTTGAACTGAAAACCTTTCTGTGACCTAACACTTGACCTTTGACCTCTGCTCTGACTTAACTACAGCAGGCAACCCACTGGTGTGCTCCGAGTCTCGCTTCAAGTGTCGAAATGGCCGCTGCGTAGACCGCAGCTTCTTGTGTAACGGCCAGGACAACTGCCAGGACAACAGTGATGAGGAGCTCTGCCTGACAACAGCAGGTACGTCGCTAAATCACACATGAGGCTTTAAATTGGTGGCTTGAATATGTACCAGTGACACGTTTACTACATGAAAAATATATGATGAAATGGATGTTCAAAATCAGACTTGGTGTGGAGTTGCCAATGACAATGAGGCGTCCCTTTCACACGTACTGTAATTACACAGAACCAAGAATGGTCGTGTAGATACATTTTTTGAGTTTTGGAGAGATTGGTTTTGTGATTGGGTTTGTCAGAAATAGCTGCAGAGAGCAATTATGAGTGAATGAGTTAGATAAGTTTTCCTCTCACAGTTATAAGGGAAAGTCTTGAAATAGCCATCTCTATCTTCATTCAGTTAATTCCCTCTATTCAGAGTTCATTTGTACCGTAACACAAATATGACAAACTGGAGTTTGTTCAGTTAATCAGGACATAATCGTCTGAAATATTGGCAGTGAACTTTAGAACAGGTGGTAGCCTGTAGATGCAGTATTTAGCTTTTCTATTAAACTGGATACAATGATGATAGACAGGTTGGAAGATTCTTTCACTCAATATGTCACATCATCTGATATTTCTGGAGACTTCACTTAGGAAATATATAGTACAGTCTGTGCTTCATGAAGATACAGCAAAGCCACTGACAGATGAAACTTAAAGAAGACATAAGCTGCTTTTATTCTCCTAACTCCAAAAAGAACATTCCTCCCAGTGTCTGTTTAATACACACAAACACGCCGTGGCATCATTAGCATAATGTTACAAAATACAGTGCTGTTGATGGCATTCTGGTGAGTTTGCATTGTAGTAGCAGTAGGATCATCCCTGACAGTGAGTCTGATGTCTTCTGTTTATAAAAATGTCTTATACACTGGCAGGTACCACTTACATCTGGCATGCCATTCTTATTCCACTGGCAGCTTCACTTCTCACAAGCAGCTGCCGCCACTACGGCACAACAGTCAGCTTCTGTCATCACTTCAGCTGTACTTTCACTGGCAAGCTGACACCACTCCTGCCAGCAGGCCAGCCCTGATGTGCATATAACCCCCCAGGCAAAGAAATGTGGACCACCAGCAGAGTTTTTTATATTGCTTCACAAAAAGATATCCCTTGTTGAAATGCCGCGTATGGACTTACTCCGTAGGAAAAAAAAGAAGTCTGTAAAAAATAACAAAACAAAGCTGACAATAACCCGTCAGCATCTAGCCCACAATACGGTAACGTTATTACCAGTACTGACATAGGCAAAGTCAGCAGAAACTTGATCGAAACACGAGAGGCAGAACATGTCTGATAAACGGGGGGTGGAGCTGTGCAGCAGTAACACCATACAGTCCAAAATATGAACACTAAATCGAGGCAAAACATTTCAACACCGTTTATTTATTCTTCCTTCCTCAGCTGCAGAAAATTGCTGCGCTCTGGCACTACAGGCAAACTACAGATCAGATAATGATTGCAGGAGATAATTATTCTACTTATTTTAATTTAGCCTATTGATGTATTTCCTAAAAAAACTATATGTAATATGCTATAATTAGTTAACCATTTAAAAAAAAATATGTGCCTAATTAGTGAAAATGATCTTGTGAGATTCTCATTATTTTTTTTGTTTTGTACCTGCATGTGTTGCAGTGAGAGAGAGAGAGAGACACAGAAACAAAGAGAGTCCATCCATCATCACGAGCTGAGCTCCACAACTCAATGCAGAGCCACAGATTGCTGAATAGAACTGTAGAGTGATGCAGAAATATTGATTGATATCTGTGTCCACTGCACTCCATTTCCTTGTTGACAAGTAAACAATACCGACTCCAGGGCCGGCTTGCCAAATGTAAGTGTGTGCGTCGTTATGGCATCAGAGCCATTAGATCTCAGAGAGCAGCCTTCACATTATCAACTGGCTGCTGTATGAAGAGCTGAAACGACCAAAAAGCTCACTGTTAGTGGAAAACAATAATGTGGGGTGAATTTGAAAATACAATTGACAATCAAGTTAGACATAGAAATAATTAATAACTATCTGGTAGGTCGTTACTCTTTTCACAAAATGTTTATGCACCTTAATATGGGCTCAGTGAATACCTAGGGGAAGCTTTATGATACATCATACTGCCCATCCTGAGTACAATTATTTTACTCCGTTCCCTTCAAAGAGAAAGTGCTCTGCTTTGCAGCGGTTTTATTAAAAGGCCTGCTATGGTTGACTGAGAGGCTCCTCAGACTGCCTTCATCTCTGAAATGTTTCCAGGGGTCTGGTAATAGAGAACCAAGTTTTGTCTTTTTTCTCATCATAAAAATGCATGATTTTTTCAGCTATCCAACAGAGCAGATTGGATGTGTTCAATTCACAGAAATGTGTCAGTGCTACTACTTGTAACCTGAGTCTGTTTGGACGTGTTGTTATATTCCCGAAGACTCCCTGTCAGTGCTGATTTTATAGTAGTATTTGTATGTATGGAGCACAAGTGCCCCAAATGTTCCCCTGCTTATTTTTGCTGCTATAGAGTACAAGTGCTGAGAAGTTGTGAGGAGTTGTGAGCTCCGTGTTGCTGTGGCCTTCAGAACAGATCAAGGAAGAGAAGCTCGGTTTTGTTTAGTTTTTTTCTTTTCTTTCTTTTTTTTTATTTATCATCACCCTTTGTGCTTCAGAGGAAGTGAAGGCACCGCTGGAGTTTGACTCCCTGTATTTCTTTCCTGTTTGCACACACACACACACACACACACACACATACACACACACACATCTAACATTTTGCTCTGACTTTCCCTCTCTCTATAATAAGCACAGACCTGCAGGTGACAGATAAGGCATACAATATCCGCTCTAAGCCACCTGAGCACGGCATCTCCTTCCATACTTTCTCTCCTGCACCTCCACCACTCTCCCTCTGTTCAGCCCCTCTTCCTCCTTACCCATAATTACTTGCTTCACTGTCTCCACATTTGCTTTCTCTATTTGAATGATCTAGTGAGATATCAGCACGCAACTTGTCAGCGGACACATCATTATGGCATTTATAGACTAGCAATTGGTTATCTTGCCCAAGGTGTCAGAGCTAGATCTACAGAAACCATCCTCCTGGCTTCTTTACACCCCCAGTGTCTTTATTTCCCATTAAACACTTTGGCACATTTAGACACAAACAGGGCTGCAGAGAGCTGCTTTTACTGTTTATCTTTTTATTTGATGGATAATTGATTTTTGAAATAGCAGAGAGGTGGCAAAGTGGCAAACAGTGCAATGTAACAATACACAATCTTCTATAAATGCAGTGGTGCAATCTTCGCACAGTGAGATAGAAGGAGTGGGATGGGGAGTCTGTAACGGATAACAGAGATAAAGAAATGGAAAGCGCACCACATAAACATAATATAGTGAGCCAGAGAGGGAGTCGCGAGGAGCAATGAATAGCAATGGGCAGGAAGATGGAGGTAAGGAAAGAGAGTTAGGTGATTTAGAAGAGAAAGGCAGGGATTTGGATAGAAGTGAGTGAGGGGTAGCGATAAGCAGGAGAGGATGAGAGCAGCATCCATCTCAAGTCGAGCCCCGAGGCCGAGCAGTGTAACTCTAGAAACAGAAATAACATGAAAGCTAGTTTTGCAAAGCTGAGGTTGTGTCTGCTTTCCCCCGGTCTTCCAGTCTTTGCTTATAGCAGGAAATAGAGAGCGCAGTGACACAACGCATGTTTGCCCCTGCAACGAATTGTTGTTGAAACACCGCCAAAGGGCGCACAGCACTTGGCCAGATGCTGGGGGGAGCCCTCGCTGAGAACAAGAGAGCCACTCTGCATATCCAAGGAAGCATGTGCATGACTGCATGAGCACAGATACACACAGTCAGACAAACACTCCAAGAGTCACAGTGCATCTGGCAGTGATTGTTCTGCATATTTAATTGCAAAAGAAAAGAAAAAAACTATTTACTTTACTTTCCTGAAGAAACTTTCTGAAGGTCATGGCTCTGACAAGTTTAGAAAAAGTGATGAGCTCAGTAGCTAACGCATTTTAGAAAGAGTTAGAGAATCCCCTTGGAGTCGTTTAAGAAAAGTAATTGATTTAAAATCCACACATCAGCGTCTCTCATTACGCATTAATTAACACAAGTAGACAAAGTATCAGATGGTGTGGTGACTGTGGGAGAGTGATAGCGATTAATTCTCACGTCCATCTCAAAGAAGATCCTTCCTGGCCGTCTTCTTCTTAAGTGAAGTTGTTGTGAGAGGAAAAGTAAACAGGGGAAGTGTAACTGGTGTGAAGGTGGAAACAGAGCGACAGAGGATAGTTCGAAGGCTTCAATAGCTCTCAACCGGCTTTGTGCATTTTTGAAGATAAGGTAAGCTTTTTGCGTGGACACAAGCATGAAAGGCATTTGTTTTGGTGATGAGTGTGTGTGCACATGATTCAACGTGCATTTGTTCTTTCAATTGGCAACACACAAATAATTCAAAATTTTGTTATGTTCTCATAAAAACCATATGAAGTTGTGACAGTAATGCTCTACAGCATCGTGCATTAAGTTGCACGGTGCACTGTAGCTTCCCCGACATCACACGAGGAAGATTTATGCTCTCACTGCTGTGTCTCTTCCAGACTCCATTTATTTTAATATCAGTGAAATAATTGGCCAAATAAAAGGCAAATAAATCCTTAAGCTCATAAAAATTGCAAAAGCCTTTAGTTCACAAACACTTTGAAAGCCTCACATCATCAATTAGGCTTCTTTGAACAAAAGGCCCGACATCAATTCTCCAGACCAACGGGTTTCAGAAGTGTTGACATTCCCGACGCATCTTGGAAAACATTTACGCTGTTCGCTGGATGAATCCATTAACATGTGATTTAAATTACAATGTATTTGTAGCGGGTGCGCTGTTCCTCGCCACTCCTAGTGCAGCGCTGTGGTTTTTGTCCCACTGATTGCTGGGCAGTGCCACACATTTTTTATACGGGTGTGGTTCCATCCGCCTCTCTCTCTCTTGTCTTCTGGGGCCATTCGTCCACTGTGGTGGTGTGGCGTGGCGTGGCGTGGTGTGGTGTGGCGTGGCGTGGCGTGGCGTGGCGTGGCGTGGCTAGTGCAGGTGTGAGGAGCCATTGTGGTGTGGCTGTGCGCACACCGGAACGCTGTTTGGCGTGTTGGCCATCGTGGCGCACGCTCGTTCCCCCCTGTGTGGGTTTGTGCATCCTCGTGTTTGGACCAGGCGGAAGTCGGGGAGTAACTCCGCTGCTTGGCCTGCTGTGACGCTGCGCCGGTGAGGTCGATTCGGAAACTGAGTCACCGCCACGGCTCGCTGGACGGCGTTGCTGTTTTGGCTCTATCTGTCTACATGGTTTTACTATTTGTTTTATTGTTTGTTTGATTTTACTAGTACTTGGTTCCGCTGTCTAATTACCGCTGTGTCGGTGCGGCTGTCGTAGCAGTCTTTGCCGCTGTTTTTGTTTGGTTTATACAAGTATTTAGTTATTTTGAACATTGATTTAATTTCATTTGATTTCTTTTACTTACTTGAATTCTTTTTGTTTTCTTAAGATTATTCATTTGAGTGCCGTTTCATTGAGTTTGATTTATTTTGTAGATTGTTAATTGCCTGTCATATTATTATGATATAATATATAGAAGTTAGATTATTTTGTCATTTACTTTACTACTTATTATTGTGTGTGTGTGTGTGTGTGTGTGTGTGTGTGTGTGTGTGTAGTGGTAAGGTGTGGCCATTTTATTCTTTCTCTCCCTGTGGACAGGTGCTGTGGGCTCCGGGTGGCGACCCAATCCCTGGTGGCGGTTCTTCACGTTTTCAGTTTGTGTGTGTGTGTGCAGTTTCACGGGTGTTTTAGTTTCCCCCCTGCCTCATTGGTTTCGGGCCGCCGAGGTTACCCAGCACTGTCCATTTCCCTTCTCCTTTGGCCCCATGTCTAACGTTCTGTGCTTTAGACAGCGTCTATGGAACATTCTTTTAGTAATCATTGTTTAATAAAGTTTGTATTATGAACATTGGCTTTTGCCCCGTGGTGATTACAAACTAGCATAGCTTTTGTTTATAAATATTATTTCCTGGGGTGCAATTCTCCAGGTTGCGTTGTTCGGCAACAAACTCATCCTATGACTGCCACTTTGCCACACACTGTAAACAAAAATTATTCATAGTTTGTCTGCTCAAGGGTATCTTGTACCACTCTTACAATGAAGGGACTGCACCCAAGGGTAGGCCTTGTGTGTTTACACACTGCCTGAATGTGTGCCGCATCAGTACCTATACATATTCTGTAATGTCCAGACACCTGTAGAGACAGGCAGGAAGTCCCATAGCAAACTGAACATGGCTCATCTTGTGTGATCCAGTAAACACAACTGTCACAATCTGTCACTTTTCTGTTTTATTAGGGCTTTAACGAGTGACCCCGTCAGAGAAATAATCTGCCTACAGGTCCTCAGAGAAGTGTCAGTCACAGTGAGATGTTGGGCAACAATCTGACAATTAACATTATCTGCTACATGAATATACTGTCAAAACACTGGCAGCTGACATCGCCTCTGACCCCGATTGGTTTGATGAAAATTAGCCCATCGACTAAAAACAGCCCAAAGTCCGCAAAATGAAGTGGCACCACGACTTTATGGAGAACATGACTGTGTATAATTAAACGACGAGCCTCTCAGCAAGAATCACACTGCTTGTCAGGGGACTTTGACTTATTGTAACAATGGCTGTTCAACTAAAACACTAATATGCTCGTAAGCTTCATTTTGGCCAACATCACCACAGATTCACAAATACTCTCGTTTCTCACCAGCAGCGCAATAAGCAGTTTTAACCTTCTGGTTTGTGTATATGGAGCTTCCCTCCCTGAGAAGTCAAATCCCTCATTTTAAACTCCAGGGATGCTCCCCTCCTACAGAGAGTAATCTGCAGCTTTCTATTTGTTATATCCTCCTAAGGCTGCGTAAGAATTACTCAATAGATCAACTAGCACTGCATCTGCCGTTTTGCATAAGCACTATGTATTCAACAACCAGTCCTCACAGCCCTGCCATTTACAGGCCCTATAAACACTAGTAAATCAGACATGGCATCTAGCAGTAACTCTTGCCTTCCATTAGCATCGCCAGTAAACTAGGCATTAATATATGTTGTCTCTCTGATATATAAAGAACAAAGGATGTCAGAGTGATTAAAAGTCCCATGGTCTATATTCACTATTTGTATCCTTTTAGCTTGCTAATAGCTTCTCGCATCGCCACGTCCTCCCCCATTGATTGCTGCAAGACTTTGGGGCCGAATATTATATGTGCCATAGATTAAAATGACAAGTTAATCCATGTGCAATTTTTGTGGTAGAGACGTGTGCGACGTTGGTCTGTTCATGCCTTTCGTCAGTAGCACTCAGAGCGCTGGCAGAGAGAGAAAGGTGTGGGAGGGAGCGTGAAATGGCGTAGGGGAATATAATGGCAGTAGACTGAGGTGTGGGAGAGGAATGTAATAGTGCCAGTTTATCAGAGCCAACACACACTTGACAGGCACAAATAGGGGAGGTTGCACATGTCACCGCCCATGGATTTGAACTCTGGAAAAGTTTCAAAAGGTTTTTGCTTTTGTCAGCCTAAAGCACATTCACAAAGCAGTGCTGAGGGGCTCTCGGCTGTTGGTCTGCAGGAGAAGACGTCCGAGCAGCTGGCAACATGCTGCTCGCTGCTTCTGGCATGGTTGAACTGAGGGGATGCAGCTTCGTAGTTTCTTGATTTAAATAGTAAATAGAAATTGTTTTTCTAGCATTGTAAGAGTGCATTTTAAAGGGGGAGGTTTGGCAGTGGCCTGTTGAATCTATACTGTTGTTATCCGTGTGTTCTCATGTGGAAATGAACACCGCAGATCATGTTTATCCATCCATCTTCTGTGTGCATCCTACTTTGTGTGTTTTCTCTGCTTTATCTGAGAATATATCCACACTTTGTTTCATCTTTCCTTCACCTCCCTCTCTCCCACTCACAAAGTGTCAGTCTCACAGCTTCTGTTGTTTAAGGGCCTTGTTGCCATTGGCTATGGCCGCACAGGGGGGTCTCTTCCGGGACCAGAGTCTGCATGAATCATCCCCCGTCCTTGAATCAGGACCAGTCAGCCGTTGCTGTTCAGGCTCCTATAAATTAACAACTATTCCCTCCTAAACCTCTCTTCATTCAGTCGCCATGGTGATGGTGGTCAAGTGACGACCTGCACCCACAGACTAGATGAGGAATTTCACTCAGAACAATAGCTGTACTGTTGCTATTGGGTAGAGTTGTACTTTTAGCAAGGGTGCTTATTTTTATTTGTGTGTGTTCATGTATGTTCCAACATGTGTTTGTGTGGGTGTTTGTGTGTAGTAGTGATTGTTTACCATCACTTCTTGAAACCACTCTTTCTACACTTCTACTTAAATAGCTTCTTGGCCAGATTAGACCAAAGTGAGTCCAGGTTTGCCGTTAATAAGTGATACAGCACAAATGTCAATCTCCAGTTGAGCTGGCTTGTTCTGTGATGTCCATCCGCCAGCCAAAAGGACTGAATCATGTTCACTGGTCTGATATTGAACCATTAGATTGCTTAAGTGACACCATAAAATGGAGATCCCCAAAGAGGACAAAAACAAGCTCATTAGCTCACTGATTTGTGCTTCTTCGAGCATCACATTTGCATTAGAGTGTGTTAAGCTTGGCCTCGACTGCAGCGTTTCCCTGTTCCATCGACACTTGGCTTGGAAAGACGTGCCCCCTCTCTGGCCCCTCAGAGCACACTCACTGGTTGGCTGACAGCAGAAAGGAGGTGAGATCACAATGTAAAGTGTGCAGTGCTTGGATGAGGCTCTCTCTCTCTTTAAGTATTTTCCTTCTTTCCATCTCTGCATTTCAGTCATTTAAACACCTCCACTCCACAGTACACTAGTTTTTTTTGTTTTTTTTTAGAAAAATGTGCTTGTCTACTCTGTATTGTGCAAACTCCAATGAGGCTCACGAAGCCATTATCTTTCCTGAAGAATATCACATTAAAGGAGAACCAAGAGGTGTTGAGGCTGCACCAATACCAGATATCAACTGCTCATTAGTCACTCCGCTAAAAGTCCTCACTAGCTGCAAAGTGTTGGCAGATACTTTGACTACTTCTTTGCAAAAGTTTAGAGAGTATTAATTAAGTCTTTAATAGGTTCAGCATGCTGTAAAAGGAACTTAAAAGGAAAATTTAATCACTCCTCGTTTTCGGTTCCTCTTAGAAATGTTTCCTTACGTTTGCACAACAGACTTTTTTTTTTTTTTTTTTTATCTCTGTTGGCTCGTTGTGGCCCAAGAGAAGAGAAAAATGCTGTTTTTGCATTTTTAAATTGCATTGAGTTCAAAATGGGGAAAATTATTAAATCAGAGCAAAGAGCTGCACTGAAATGGATTTCATTCTCTTGGATAACTTTGATGAATGTTGGCGAAATTTAGATACAGTACTTTTAAGAGATGGTTATGTGCCCAGAGCTCCATTTAATTTCGCCCACACAATTTTTTTGACCACATTATCTTTTCTTCAGGCATATCTAAGGCACCCATCCATGAGTAGCAGAATCACTTAGTAGCATTACAAACTCTTGTCTGCTGGGGTAAATCATAATGTTTGACCAGAATTGGCATCTGAGTTCTGCAGAGGCTGAAAGGCGGATGTGTTAAAGTGAGCAAGACTTGATAAAATATTAATTTAAAATTAAAGCAATCAGTACCGGCATCAGGTGCTCTATTGCATCTAATAAAAAGGATTGGGTCCCTAAATGCCTCTCCTTTAGGCTGTGAAATCCCACTGATTGGCTGTCAGGTTGCTAGGAGTTATTTGGAAATGGAACACATCTTTCTTGGGGCTGAATACTTCAATATCTTTCCGTGCTTGATTTCTCCATGATGTGTATTTATTTATTGGTTAGTCTGACACTCACTAATGCAAGATTAATTATTACTAAGGGGTAGTATTATCCCCATACAACTACTCACATGGCAATGGGCCAAAATGGTATGCAGCTATTAGGAGTAAACAGATATATAGCCTCGAGTGATGCATTAGGTGTCAGTCAGCTCTCACTCTAATGGGCCGGGTTATTTTCTGCAAATGCGTTTTCTGACATTACTGTAAGCGCGCATTCACCCATGATGCAGTTGAGCTGAAGGTCTTGCTCGACAGAGAAAGAGCCACAGCAATTATTAAGGTGTGATAGAATGCAGATGTGTGTTTGAGTGGTGATAAAGGTGAGGGTGCAGTGGTGTGTGTGTGTGTCTTTTGGAGGTTTGAGGATCCACGCATGTACTTGGTGTGTATGTTGTGTGTGTGTATGTGTCCATCAGGGAAATACAAAAAGAAGGAAGGCTTAAGTGGAACACAGGAAAAAGACGAGTGCCTTGGAGAGAGAAAAGAGGGATTGCATGTCAGAGGGTGCGAGAGTCAGAAATGTGAGAGCGCGATGAGGGGTGATTTGGGGGAGGGGGAATATGAAAAAAAAGAGTAAAATGTGAGTGTGAAGAGAGTGGAGTGGAAGAGGGGAGGAATGCACGAGGGAGAGAGTGATAGAGAGTGTAAGGGAAGCTGATGGAGATGAAGGATTAGGGAGAGTGGCAAAGCCATTGAGGAAAAAAAGATAAAACCCTCTGGATTCATTGTGTAGAAAGACAGGGAATCAAGAGGGAGGACAAAGAAGCAGCGGCGATGGAAATGGTAGCTGGGGATGGGGGTCATGGGTGCTGGTGGAGAGAGAAAAACCACTAAAGGAGGGTAAAGAGAAGAGCCAAGTAGAGGAAAAGAAAGCAGGACATAAGACATCTGCAGAGATGGGGAATAAGCAGGAGGAAACCTGAGAGACAGGTGCAGGAAGCGAACAGAAGAGCAGAACAGAGAGGAGCACTGGGGAATGGGAAATAACAAAGTGAGTAATCAGGATGACTGAAGTTAAGCCAGAGGGGTAAGGTGGGAATGAAACAAAGCAGGGAGAAAGTGGGAATGAAAACAGCAAACAAAAATGAAGAACAAGAGTGTGGATGATGACAGGAGAGTGGAGGGATGAGAGAAGAACCACAGGATAGGATATTTCAGTAGGGGTCATACTTGAAGCTCAGAAACTGAACGGGGGGTGTAGATTAGTCCCTGCATGCAACAGTGGTCTCATTCATTACTGGATTCCGAATCATCTTTCTCATTTGCGGCCTCTCCTTTTTTTTCTTATTGCTCTCTCTCTCTCTCTCCTCTGTCTGTCTGACTCACTCTGCTCATGTACCATTAACCTCCCATCAACTTCTCTCAGTTTTGATATTTGGCTGCCATTTCCACCCTTTTCCCTTCACTTCTTTTTACCGTTTCACCTCCTCATCCCCCCACTGTCATGTTTCCTATCATCATGTGCTTTCTGCTCTCGCCTCTGTTCTCTGCTGTTGCTTCCTCTGGCAGTCTGTGGTCACTTTGTTCAGTTGGGCAAGGTGTAAACGCAACATCAGAGATGATAATGCCACTCTCTTCCTGCAGTGATGTTTTGTTTTTTACATCTATATATATATATTTTTATCATCCTTTCTAACATCCCCCTCATCCTTTTTTTTCTCTCTCTCTCTCTCTGCATCTGCCTCTGCCTCGCCCAGCCTTTCCCTTCCCATTGTTTGATAATCTCATATGGACGCCCACATGCAAGAGGCATGTTGAAGCCATGCTGGAGATTGAGAGAGCCAGCAGATAGGGAGAAAAAAGGAAAGAGATACAGTGAACAATAGGGAGAGATCTTTGTGATGAGTTTCACCTTTGCGCCGTCTCTTAAGCAGCTTTCTTTGGTGGAGAGAATGTGTAAAAAGTGAGGACAAGTACACCTGCAGGACAAATGTACATGCAAATCTGTAGTAAAAGTTACTGTAGCTGCTTGGTAGTTGCACTTTAAGTTTACGGTTGCTACAGACATGGAGAGAGGAAACAATACAACTCTATAAGTATTAAGTTTTACTTCAAACACTGTACTTTGTGTCAAACTGTATTGACTGTACTTCATTTGTTTCCTCTTATACTGTATGTAAAATTACAAAACAAGCATTTGAAATCCAGAAAGTACTTCCATGCATATCAGTGACATTTTTATAGTTGACACATTTTCCTTTACATTGCTTTTAACTCGAGGCTGAACATACATATATACCATTTGTAGCAGTAGCTTATCGGTGATCAGTTCAGCATGACGGTTATATTTTGGTCTGCATGGTCCGCTGTTATAATAATCTTCCTAACTGCTTGGGTTTCTTATCTGAAAAACACATCACAAGCTTTTCTGACGCTGAGATAAGCCCAAATCCTGAAGCATGTAGCAATACATGTAGCGTTGATTTCAATGTGCTGCCTTGTGAGAACGACTGGAACATGGGTTTTGAAGTGCTCTCAGAGTACAGATTATAATTTCCTGTAAAGATAAATTCCATTGCAAAACAAATGCGGTCAATATGTTTTGCATAACATTTTCAACATGATAAATGGATGAAACCCTAAACAGCTAAACACAGTGCTCTGAATCACCTCTACATTTTATTGGCCGAGTTTGACGTTTGATACCCAATCAGTGAAGGATAGCGATGTTGATTGGCTAATCTACAAATTAACTTTGACCTTCCTAAACCTCTGGTGGGCCCCATGTTAGCTAACTGCTTTCTTTTGATGTTTTCATTTTAATATTCAGTGGAGCAGAGCCAACAATGACATCTCACTCAACGTCAGAATCAGAGTCAGAAATCACTTTGAACAATAAATCTTGTGGAATTTCCTTGGGTGTTGATGGTGGGTGGTGCAGGAAGAGCTGAATATGCAGTATGAATACATTTGCAACTCCCTTTGCCAGCGTTTAAATTGAAGGAATAGAAAAGCAGAAAATTGCTCTCATCTGCTTTACAGCTATCTTTCTTTCCTCTCTCGTTTTTTCTTTCTTTCTATTTATTTATTCATTCGTCCATGTGTTTGTGTTTGAGTATGCGTGTGTGGATGCTTTGCACTTCCAGTGCTACTCTGATTGACATTACTGAGAATTTTGAATGTGCATTGTGACAATTGACACACTTGAATTTGGTAAGTAGTCAGTTCAGTTGTCAGTGCATGGGGTTGCAGGGTCGCAGTACTTCATTTCATTTGTGTTTCAGGCCTGATAAATACTCAAGCAAAACAACCTACTAGTGACCGTCTCTGCTGGGGGATTTACCAAAGTAGAGTGAAATTTCTGCCCTGTGTGAGAAATACTTGCATAGCTGTCGTCCAGAAAGCAACCAGTATCTCAGATGAAAGCACACGAAGATCCGATTATAACAAGGAAAGTGTACAACCTTTGTCTTTGTCTTCAAACTGCAGGATTATTGCATTTGGAAGAATAGCTCCTTTTCACATGTTTAGATAAGACAGAAAACCACAGAGAGTGAAGCCTTCACACTTCTTTAAAGAATGTTCTTTCATCAGGGTCACTGCCATTCAGTATTTGCACTGGCTTTCTGTCTGTGAAGGCTCATTACGAGGTCATAATGTGCATTTATCTACTTTTGTAATTATGAAACACTTCTTTATGTGCCTTTATTTTGTATGCACTGCGCTATAGGCGATTTCCTTGTAGACTATGCACAATTGACATGTTTAGACCAACTGTGTGTATTCCTGAGGGATGGCTTTCGAGTGATGTTTTATCGTAGCTAGCCTAGTTTCTCAAAGCAGCATTTTCCAGTTCTGCCAGTCTACTGGGAAACCTTTTAGCAGTGTTGGTATTCAGAGAAAGATCTTCAAAACTCACGGATGTGATTTCCTTTAAGTTGTTTTTTTTTTTTTCTTATTAAATTTAATTTCTTCTCCAAGAATTGAAACATTATAGTTACTTCTAAAAAAAAACAGAACTGTTTATACTAGTAAGTACTGAAAGGTGTTTAGAGAGTGGTAATTATTTTTCATTTATTTACTTTATTGATACCATTCTTTTCACTTTGTTTCATTCCACCCTTTCAGTGCAGCACTGTGGTTCAAGGTAAAATACCCCAGATGGATCGCTATTAGATTTGGTAGAGACATCCTTTTCCCCAAAGGTTTGTTTATTTATTTATTTATTTATTTATTTAAGAAAATAGAGGCGCTAATTATTGCTTGAAAAAGATTGAGTGAAGTTGGTGAGACAGCTTCAAAAAGATGGAGGAAGGCAAACATAAAGCATTAAGTATTTGAGAAAACACTTTTGTGTTGTTTATTGGGGATTCAGTTTTTGAAAGAGCAGAATTACCTTACTGCAAAAAAACTAGGAATTCTATGAAGACAAATGTTTATATAATGTATAGTTTTAGCTTTAGTACTTCCCATGTTTGTAATAGCGGCTGTGTAAGTTGTGCCTCAACACAAACACCCCCTCAGTAGAGCTACATGATAACCCTTTCTAACACAGTATCATACAGCTCCCTCAGGCTACAGATGATGCATAGCTGGAAGCTGCATTATTAATTAGATGGGCAAGTTGACTCACTTGCGCTGTGTGCCGCAGCTTGATGTGTGGTCTGTCTCATCTGCGGCTGCGTGGGCGAGAGATTGTGTTTCTGTGCTACAGAATATGTGCATGCCCGCCTGAGCCTGGCGCTGACGGATGGGATCATCAATTAATGTGCATATTTTCAAAAGCAATAATCACAGGGAAGAAACAAATGTGTGTGAGCATCAATTACATTGGAAATGATGCAGCTCTGTACGTTAACGTACACTGCAGCTGGCTGTTATTGATTAATGTGGATGGAACCCATTAATGTGGATGTCTAACCCATTAAAAGAGGCTCCTGCTGAGAATAACGCGTATAAAGGATCAGCAGGCTTAAAGAAACTGAGTTGTTTGATACAAAAAAGGCATCATGGAGGGAGGGAGGGAGCAAAACAAACATTCATTGAGCTTTTAGTGATCAAATGATGGAAATAATGCCATCAATAAAGATGGACAAATAACTCATGAGAGCACAACAGAAGGAATGAGCCAAAGATATTGAACAAGAAAGCCACACAGCAAGGGTAGAGGAAGAAAAAAAGCCTGCCTTTCCCACTAATAAAGGTTAAACACATACTGAGCCCCACTGCTTTAATTCAGTCAATAAGCCAGTGGTTTGTTGTGGATACAGTAAATATACCGTATAGCAGCGCTTCTAAAGCATGCTTAGACGGCCTCAGAGCGCCATCTAGTTGGCCCGTGGAGGCAGGGGTATGCATAATTTTCATAATGTCAATGACCAGTTACGTTTGAACATCACCATGTTAATCACGACACATCATCAGGTAGAGGCAAACTGTTGGCTAACATTCCCTTAGATGCATCAACACAAAATCGATCGGTGTTTGAAATGAGAAAGTGATGTGGGAGGCAACCCCCTTACCAGCAAAAGCTCCAAAGTGTGCGCTGAGTAAAAATGAAAAAGTTTTGAAAAGTTTGGATTCATAATGGCAGGCAGTGATGCTGAGCTGAAAGCAGAGTGTGTTGAATGTGGTGAAATCCTGTCAAATGAGGCAGTAACACCATCGAATCTCCAGAGCTCCCGGGATGTGTTAGGAAGCCAAAAGGATATTTCCTAAGGAATAGGGATGGGCTTCAGGCACAACAGAAAATCTTCACAACATTAACAACTCAGTCAAAAGCCATTTTGAAAGCTAGCTATACAGTTTCTGCTTGTGTTGCAAGAAACCCTTAACGATGCCCAGCGCTGTGGATGTGTGCTGAGAGTTACTGGGGGTGTGGGGGGCAGCTTCAACTGAAACTCAGTGAATACCAATCTCCAGTCACACCAAGAGCAGAAGAATTGTTGACACGAGTGATGACATCGAATGCCAACTTGTGGAAAGAGTAAAGCCAAACCCAGACTGACGTTAGAAATGCCACTTCATTGTTGCAAAAAGCTTCCCACAAGAATGGCAGAGAATGTTATGTGCTACCTTGATCATTACCTCGCCAAAAAAAAGTCTTGATTGGAAATACAGGTGTTTGCACAGACAACAATGCAGCAGTGACAGGTATACATCCTGCTGTTGTAAAACAGAGCCGAGCGAATGCATGAGACACCAAGTGGACGCGTTGTTTCTTACATAGGGAACAGTAACAGAGAAAATGTCACCAGAATTAAACAAAGTCATGAGCATATCTGCGAAAACTGTTAATTATATTTAAAAGAAAGGCACTCAACCCAAGGTGTTTTGCTGCTCTGTGTGAAGGACTTGATGCAGATCATATGCGGCCCTTGTACCACAGTGAAGTGAGGTGACTTTCAAGAGGACGTGTGCTTCATCACCTTTTTAAGAAAAAGATGTGCACACATTTCTGGAAGAGTAGCACTCCCATCTTGCTGATCATTACACTGACGGTAACTTTGGTGCAAAACTGGCCTACTTATCAAATATATTCAAGAAAAAATGTATAATATTATTTGCAACAAAAGAGTCAAGGAAGGACGATTCGACATATTTTCCCTCCTAAGTGAAACTTTGGAAGCTGTTGGAGTATTTTTGCCTCAGTTGTCACAAAAGTTTGACTACTTCCCAGAGGACCCACGACATGGAAACCTTTGCATTTTGGAACCTTTCTCTGTGGATCCTGCATCAGAAGACTTGGCTCTATCCACTGTGTTTATAAGAGTGAACTGATGGAACTATCAGCACACAGCAGCCCGAAGCTTCAGCTCACACAAGTTGACCTTGCTTCATTCTGGAAACTGGCTGCCAGTCAATATCCCCCTCTGTCAAAACAAAGCAATCAAATTTCTGTTGCCCTTCACCACCAACTACTTATGAGAGCCAGGGTTTTGCACTGTGATGGTCACAAAATCAAAGGCAAGGAACAAACTAAAAGCAACTTTGAATGATATTGTGTATGTCAACATTTCACCACGACTTGGTCTCATTATTTCCCAGTAGCAAGCCTAAATGTCTCACTGGGTGTAAACAGAATATTTATTTTCAGCTGACAGTGACATAACACATACAGTATTTACAGTCCAGTTTATTTATATATTTTGTTATCTTATGTTTTTTTTTTCAGAAAAAAATCGGGCCTGTATAGTACATGCACAATTGATTTTAAGAAGCATCGATCCTAATTGGCTGTGTTGTGCAAAAGCCTCTCCCTTCAGCGACAAGAGGAGTTTTGTTCTATTTTCTTGTGGTTAATGAAGCTGTGGTGTTATAAATAGCCAGGAGAAGAGGTGCCAAGGAATGCTGTTCACCACATCTTCACAATTTATCGAACATTGCTGTTCAGTCTTTTTGGTCTTCAAGAAGACTTCAGTCAGCTATTTCCAGCTGTGCACTTTGCTTGATGTGCAAGAAGATGCAAATGGAAGTGCAAGGAGAGAAGAAGAGAGTGAGAGACAAGAGAAAGATCGAGATGCAGTAATAGCTAGCATGTGTGCAGAAGGCTATACTATACTATACTTAGCATGCCTTCTGGTGAGGCAAACTAAGGTTACTGCAGAGATTTTGTTACGTCCCCTGCGGCTCCTAATTGTTCGTGCAGACCACACAGTGTTCTTCACAGATCGGCTCCACCTTGCCCTCCCATACGTAAAAGGTCATGACTTCAAATACTTATCTCAGACAACGCTCTGGGACCACCCTTATCTCTGACCTCCAGGTACCAGCCTCCCTTTAGGCCCTGATCCCCAATCTTTCCATGCTTCCTCAACCCTAGCTGTCACACTCAAGAGTAAATATGTACAAGCTGCACAACTGACCATCATGCTCCACTTCTTATCACCCAGACAGAGCCCATTGATTCCACTCTAGCTGAACACAGAGATATGCGCAGGAGCCATGGACCTTCAGCGATGGGCTGTGTTGTTCTGTTGTTTGACTGTGATAAAAGACGCAGCGGCTCCTTATGCTTCCACCAGCCTGACCAGGTCTATTGTTCAGGAGAAGGGATTAGATGGTGGAATAAGCATCAGGGGTCTTGCTCTGTTTCTTTACCAGGAGAAGAATGGGGCAGAAGCACAGCCAAGGGAGGACAGGCATTGTAAGTGGGCACTGATATTTTGTGTGTGTGTGCGTGCGTGTGTATGCATGGCTGCAAAAGACATTCATGCTCATTGCAGACATTTTGTCATATGTTTGCCCGTCTGTACCCATTACTGTGTCTGTGTGTGTGTGTGTGTGTGTGTGTGTGTGTGCCATATGTACTGTATGTGTTCATATGTGTGTGTCTTTGCAAGGTTTATCCCACTTGATCTGAAGCCAGATCCTGGCCTGACTTCCCTTTGCCCCTCTCCCCTCTGAGCTCAGACTTATTGTAGTGTGGGCTGCCAGGATAAAGTGGGCCTGCGGTGTGGGGGCGGGGGAGCTGCTGCTCACTGTACCTTTAACAGATAAGTCTTGAGCAGGCTGTCAATTCTGGCCTTTGGCCTTGAATGTCATTCCCTGGCCCTTGTGCATACTAATGGATGCACACATATACTGTGTACACAGATTACTAAGCCAGGGTTTTGCCTTTTGCCGTTTGTGTTTTTCATTTCCATCTTCTTTTTCATCTCCTTACCCATAGTACTAAACAGGCCAGATTATGCAGCAATATATGAAAGCGGCAGTCAACCTTAAAATCTGCTGCTGGCAGGTATGAGCTTCTTACTGTATATGGTAAACTGTTCAGTGATTGAAGTGCTAACATTTTGGGAAATTAATCCTGGTAGAAAATAGCTGAAATTATTCTATAACTGTCCATTTTCTACATTGTAATTAAGAAAGTGATCTCTACACACCTTAATTAATCCTGTCTGTGTCACTATCATATCTGCGCTGATAACTAAATCAAGTGCTTTCAACTGGAACCTCACTCACTGAAACACAGTCTCCTGTCACCACCGTTTCTCAGTAGATAAGGTTACCAAGAGGAATGTACTGCTTGTGTGCTCACGCAGGTTCTCGTATGTGTGTTTGTGAGTGTGTGTGGTAGTTGTGAGTGCATAGTTGCCGTCAAAGATAAACTTCAGAGTGCTGCAGCATTTACTTATAGTACTATGAAAATCCTGTATAGAAATTTGTCTTAACTTTTTTATTCCATGTTACTGCTCTCCGTGTTAAGATTTACTATCATTTCAGAACACATTATCTGTGTATTTGGAATGGGAACATTAAGTGCTCTGTTTTTGACACATCCCAAAATGCGGTTACATTAATTTACTCTGAACGATATGAAAATAATTGGATTTTAACTCGCAGCTCAAAGTATTGCAACTTTCTATACAAGCAGAAAAAAAGATGTCAACTAATGCTTACAATTATTTTTTAACAGAATCCAATGCTGTTTAGATATTAAAAAAAAAAAAAAAGACAGTGCATCTTTACATGTCATCATTTCAACACTGATACAATAAGCTGCACCACAGCAGCCTCTTTTAACCAGCTTAAACCTCCTCTGTAGCCCTGCTTGCCACCAGGGCACTTTGGGACAAACTCAGCAGGTGAAACTGTGAGTGCAAGGCCGGACCAAAGCATATCTGAACTAAGCAGCTGCTTAGGGCCCCCGTGGCCACCAGGGATGATATTTTTTTGACTCACTATACTATGACTTTTTTAGTCTCATCATACTATGACGTTTTTTATGCCATACTATACTATGACGTTTTCTACCATTATTATAACATGGTGGTACAGTGGATAAAACTGTTGCCTCAAACTGCGAAGGTTGTGGGTTTGAATCCCGGCCATTGGGCCTTTCTGTGTGGAGTTTACATGTTCTCCCTGTTTATGCAACATACAGTCGGTCTATGATATATACCTACAATATAAACAGACCTACTGAAATACATGTTTCTATTAGCTAGACATATATCACAATATATGTTATTGGTCCAATTTCTAACAAGTTTCACATGTAATTTTTACATAAATAGGCTATACTTTATATACATGTATTATTTTAAATCATGTGTAGATATATGCAGATTCAACACATGTACATACTGTATATTACATTTAGGTATGGGCATTTCTAAACTTGTATGGTAATAAACTGGTTGACAGCATTAAAAAGTCAATTTTTATGTTTTAGAGGGGTGGCGGGATTGTTGCATCCCTACCAATGTTGAGACCATACCTACACCCTTGGCCAAATGTCAGGCCAAAATTCTGCTTAAGGCCCCATAAAGGCTTGGGCCGGTTCTGTGTGAGTTGCAGCTTGGGGAATGACTGATGTTTTAACTGCCACTTGTGTGATCAATAAAGCTGACAGCTACACTCGACATTCGCACAATCACCTGAAAGCAAACAACAATAACCATGCACTAGTTTGATCGCTAGTGGGGGTTTGGCTAAGCACTCACAGTCTAACTCACACATACACAAGGATATTGTGACACCACTGACAGCTACAGTATGTGCAGCAAGTTTTTTTTTAGATAGGATAGATGTTTTTCCAATCTGTAGAATTTGTCCTGCACACCCTCCTTCCTTATTTGTGCATTCTAGGACGCTATGACATTGGGGATTTGAGAATTAGCGACTGAAATGCAAATGTTTTAATGGGAGAAGTGAGAAATGTTCCTTTTCATGTTATCTCTATAGGCTTCTTCCAGGGTTTGCCTCCCAACAGCACAGAATATAAATGCCTGTCACATTTCAAATTTTTTTGAAGTCTCATAACAAAATTCAGGTGCCCACATGAACATTAAAGCAGCTTTTTTCTCGCTGCAATCATTCTTCCAATTAATGCTTGCCATTAAAAGATCTCATCCTAATGTGTTTGAAATGTAAGTGATGGGGGAACAAATCTGCAGCCCTCATTCTATGCAAAGCCATGTGGATATCTTCCAAAGTTACAGTCGTGCAAAATTCTCTTTTTGTTTCCTTCAGCTCAGAGGAGAAACACAGTCCAGGGAAACATTAAGAGGAATTTAACACTAAAAAGACTGTAAGACTGTAATAACCTTCAGATAAATGTTGGAAGAAATTTTTTTTGCACAAAACGAGGGCTTTGCATTTTGTCCCTTGTCACATAAGAAGAGCTCTTTTAATGGCCAGTATGAACAGGATGAATGATTCAATGAAATAATTTTTTTAATGCAGCTCTAGAGAAGAAGTTTCAAAACATTCCCCAAGTACAGTTAAATCACCATGCAACAATAGCAAGCAATGACTAAGCAAAGGGAGGGTTCATTGTGATGGATTAACAATTTCAAATAAGCTTTCTGTCTCCACAAGCTTATTCTCAGCAGTAGCAAGAATGAAACTCAAAGAAGCTGAAATTATTCTGAAACTTTGTATGTTTTGAAAAATATTTGGTAATAAGCACTAATGGTAATGACTTCAAACACTCAAAACCACTAATGTGATACTTTGAATTCAACACTGTTCAACACTGATGATTTTTTTCCCATTCTCAGAAAAGGTGCATACTAAGTTGTTGGTTTAGGACAAGAGCACATTTTTCAAGTTGGAAAATCCTTTCAGTCGAAGCGCGTGATGACACACAGACCTCTGAGAGCTTTGAAGAGCTATGAAACAAAAATGCTGGCTGACAGTGAGACTTAAATTAGTGGTAAGGAGAACAAAGAAATGAGTGTGAGTGAGCAACATAAGACTTGGGAAATAAGGAACAATGTCATAGATAAAGAGTGAGTATAGCAAGAACAGAGAAGATGTAGGATGCTCGTAGTGCTGTGCAGTCCTCACTACTGTATTACCCAGTTATTACAAGACTACAACCGTGAGAGCACTAACACCCTGCTGCTCCTGCCAGACTCTCAGTAATTGGGCTTAATTTTGAATAGTCTTTCTCTTTTACTGTGTGCTTCTAAAATAGTCTCCAAATAACCATGTGACGGCATCATTAGCTGATGAGCTCAGCCTTATCCGCCTCTGCATCAAACAATCTCTTTCATCATATTTTTTTGGTCAGGCTGCCTCTGGCACCATTTAACTTCTTATTTGACCTTGTATCTGACTTCTAATAAATCTTCATATTTGACACCAAAGGTAATGGAAAGAAAATATGGTGTTTTACTTGGTGAAAGATGCCCATCCACAGTCCCTACAAAATACCTGTGTATCTCTCGTGTCCTCTAGGACAAACAGCAGATAAATGTGAAAGCAGGGCATTTGGATTCAGCACTGTGCTCCCATAATTCTGTTCTCACAGATTTTGACAGATTATGGCCTACTTTAGGGTGTTAGATCATCTTTGTGGCAGGAATATATTTCAACAAAGAAAAAAAAGTACATCCATTTTGTAAGTGATTCGCATTCTGAATTTTCACATTTGAGCTTAATGAACATCCTAGCCAGCACTCTTCTTCAACATCCAACCCCAAATAGTGCTACTTCTGTGAAAGTTTTATAAGTCACTAAAACCAATTCTCTCTTAACAGTCAATCCTCCTATATCATCCTCCTGTCACTCAGGCTGTCAGATGAGTCTGCATGTCCTCTGTGTCTCCTGCATGTCATCCTGCCTGCTGTTTTGTCGGTCTAGCTGCCGGCTACGGTTTATAATAGTCTCCTGTCCCTCCTGAGGGGGGCTGGTTCTTGCCTGCAGATCCCATCCCTGCACACAGGCCTGAATAAGACTCTTAATCTCCACAGTCTTATCACTCATCTCTATCACATCCAGGCTTTGGGCGCTATCTGTGTGTGCGCATGTGTCAGGCGTATGTGAGTTCTGTTTGTGTCCACTCTCCTAACCCACCTTTCGGCCCCAAAGAACAGTTGCCATGGTGACCGCACCCGTCAGGTTTGGTGGGACGGGCTAGTAGTTAAAGCCTTTCAACAATCCCGAGCAACCTCTCACCCTCCCTCTTCTTCCTTTTCCTCCAGGAAAAAAAATAGCCCACCCTTCACCACTATGCTACTCCAATGAAAGGGTTTCTAAAAAAGAAAGAGCTGAACTGAAACTCCCACTTGTGCGCCACCGCTGAAGTACATAACCTGTTACAAATCGAACAATGAGTGACATGTCTTTTTAGCTGCAGCTCCTACTGAGTCTGATTCTCTGTGATACACAAGCAAAAGTGATATTCATAGCCCATTTTTTCACCGGCGTCTGAAGCCTTTTATTCATGAACATACCTTAGAGTATTCCCCACATGTGCATGAACCAATAAAAATACACGAACAGTATGTCCCCCCAAGTTTACAACTTAAGAATGTAGCTCCATGCAAAAATGAAAATCAAATATTGTACTTAGTGACATGAGTCTCAAAATTAAGGTTGGTATTAAATAAGACTTTACTTTTACTTTATTTAGATTTTATATCTATATGCACATTGTCAGGGCCACTGATAATATTCTAATTTTTTTTGCTGGATGTATCTGAAGGGAGTTAACAGTTTTTCATGTCAAATAGACACTCTTTTATGGTGGACAAGCTAGTGGGGTTTTCAGGCTTTACCGGTACATATATCAGAGTATCATCAGCATAGAAATGGTAGTTAATGTATATAATATAAAAGGAAAAAAATAATTGGTCCCAAAATGGAGCCCTGGGGCACCCCAGAATGTACTATGGCGGGGGATGAAACATAATCACCAATAGAAATAAAACATTTATGGTTAGAGAAACAGGAGGTAAAGCAGTAGTAGTAATTTGTATTGTTATTGGTTATTAAATCAGTGTTGCTATTAAAAATACTTACAGTAGTATATCTCACTTCATTCATCAGCCATGCTACTTTCTTAACCCTAACCTTGCTCTCTATTATTTTACAGTCACTATTTATCAGTCACTCCTCTTTCTCTCACCTGCCCTTCAACCTCGCATGTCCTGTCTTTCCCACTGTCCCTCCTTTCTGCTTCTTCCTCTTTGTCCTCTCCCGTGGATGTTCTCCAGATGCTGAAGTCATCCATTAACTGTAACCCACCTCCCTTCCACTCCTCTGGCCGCCCACAGTAAGCTGTGACTGAGTGTTATGGGGGGGTCTGATAGTGGCAAGCAATGGAGCGGACAAGTTATTACAGGACAGGCAAATAGAGGTCCGATGAAGCATGAAAACTTCCCTTCCCCAAAGCGCCACACACACACACACACACACACATACATACTGAGGGATATGCAGACTGAAGGACAGAAATGGAGACAGACAAAAACACATGAGTACAACAGAAATATATTTTATGGTTTCTTGGAAGAAGCCATAGAGACATGCAGAAGTTCTTAATGAGAAAAAGATAGGCAGGCTTATACAGTACTACACACACACATAGAGCCTGCCCATTAATGCCTTCTTTCTTTGTGCATGCTAACGAGAACAGACATATAGTACATGACAGGGCACAGCAACAGGAACAGGGTGACAGCATGGGACATGAATATTAATACTAGGATGCCGAAGGGATCTGGAACAGTCCTGTCGCAGAGCAGTTAACATGCTTTGCTTCCCAGCGTTGCTTGGCAGAGCAGCTTTCAATCAATCAATCTTTCATGTCCCACCAGGGGGAAGTTTGTTGGCAGCAAGGATTTATAAAAACAATAACACATAACAGAGGACAACGAGGGTGATCACACGCTAAAGTGAAGGGTGCAATTCCTAAGGTCTCAAGAGAGTAGAGGTCTAGGATGTAGATGAAAATGCTGAATTAAAGTTCAAACAGTTCAGTTGAATTTTAAAACCAGCCACAATAAATGAAGCTCTCAGTCTTTTGGTTTAAAAATGTTGGCAGCCTGAAATGATTGCATGAAGGCAATTGCTCAAAAGGCTTTGGCAGTGGGTGTAGGTCAGAGCGATAAAGTATTTCATTTGCCGCAAATACATTGTGTCAAGCAAGCAACCACCTAATGAAAAATCCACTGTCCTCAATGGGAGGACACTGGACCTGTACAGACTTTGGTCAAATGCGGTGAAAACTTCAAATTTTTCAAGGTCTCTGTTAGATAAAATACACCTTAATGTTTCACAGGTTCTTAGAAGGGATGCCTGCATCAAAAGCCATTTATCAGTGTTGCCTGAGTTACTGCTGGTCTCATCTGTAAGATACAGCACACAAACAAACACCATACATCTCAGGTGCAATAGTGAAAACATGCGAGCGGGGATAGAGGTGAGGCATGGACTCCATTTATGCGTGGAATTAAAGTTTGATCTCTATCTGGGCGTCTTATCTAGGTAAAGAAGATTGGATGTTAATGGAAGGTGCTTGAACACTATCAGAATGTGACTGGGGGAGACTGACCACCTCTGGTGTTGATCAGGCTGGCAGAGTGATTGGATTGCAGTAGACAGTGTCCACTCCTGGGTTGGAAGTGAAATCACTGCTGGCCTTTGCTCTGCTACTAGCCAAGATGATTCACTAAGAAGAAGAAAAAAAAGCACAATTTTCATCTCCAAAATCAACAAGAAAACAATGAAACATTCACAGATGTGGCAAAAAGCAATTGCTGTAACAATCACCTTTTTGTTTTCACATACCTTCTGTAGAGAAGGTCTGTACAGTATCCCCACCTCACCTGCATGTTTTTTGTTGACAATAGATGAACCTCCTGCCTCCTCACCCACTCACCTACTTTGCATAGTGTGCATAAAAAATGTGACCAAATCGCAATGCAGGCAGAATGCAGGCAAGAAGAAAGGGAAAAATTGCCAGGAGTAAATGCAGCGGAGTGAGTGTGTTATATTCCGGATGCAGACTCAGGTTTCATAGCAGGTGTAAATTGGGTCAGAAAGACAGTAAAAGTGGGATAGTTTCAGTCTTATAATCCTTTTTAGCAAAGTTTATTGCGACCACAACCACCACAGTCACTTTTAAGAGTTTGTTTTTCACCATCTTGATTCCACTCTCTGGTATTGGAGTCTGAAGTGAGTAGAGTGCTCCAAACAACCCACAAGTTGCCGTTTGTAGTCCCCCACCCCCACAATTTTTTTTTCAGATTCCTCCACCATGTGGCATGGGTTTAGTTAGCTCACTCTGGACCAGGATGAAAGGATCTCTGGGATTTTGTTTGTATTGCTGTTTTTACGCGTGTGAGCATCAGAAAGCAGTCTGTGTGTGAGTGTGTTTGAACTTTACCTTTGAACTTACTGTAAGGTATGTTCATGAATCTATGTGCCTAGCAGGCGTGCACTCTCTGTGTGACTGTATGTTAATTACACATGTGTGCATCTCTTTGTGGGTATGTTTGAAGCCAGATGGCCCCTAACGCAACACAACACTCAACTCAATACACACCCTCCCCCCTGCTCTGGATGCCCGCCCAATACTAACAGATGAAGTGTGTATGTGTGTGTGTGTGTGTGTATATATATATATATATATATATATATATATACATGTGACCAAGTAAAAATGTGAACTGTCTGCCCCCTAGTGGTTTTCTTCTGTTCTCTTCTCTTCTCTTCTCTTCTCTTCTCCTCTCTTCTCTTCTCTTCTCTTCTCTTCTCATGTTCCCATCATCTATATGGAACTTAATGTGCTGTCACTGGTTCTGCACCTCATTTTATCACTCTGTCGTTGTGGGCGTAGCTGTGGCAACAGGGCTGCTAAATCTGCCAAATGATCCAGCAGCCCCACACCTGTAATTAACGTCAGACAAAGTGACTCTGCAATAAGGGGAAGCGTGTGCTGTGACCAACCTCCATCAGCTGAAGACAACCACACTCGACACGTAGCAGCAAACCCCGGAATGCTGAAGCCAGGGAATGATTATTTCGCCCACCCCACCTCCTCACTTTGGACTTTTTTTTAAAGATGGCACTTTGTGAATGTGAAATGAGCCTTCAGTGCATAGGGAAAGTACAGCACATCTGTGCAGCCCCTATCTTTTCCCCCAGGAATGAGCCAGAGGGGGGAAATATCTCCATTCCCTTTATTCAGAGGCGTTTTAAGTGTGGCAATTAAGATATGTGGAGTCTTTTATTAGCCTGATTTCTTTTCATTTTATTTTGCTCATTCATCTTTGAATAAGCGTATTCTGACAGTTGTTAGTTAGCATATTCAGTGGCAGGTAGCCAATCAGGATAAAGGAATGCGGCCCCATTTAAAAAAAGAAAAGAAAAAGCTTGTATCTCAGCAACCTAATGGCATGTTTGCTGTTGATCTGCGGCATAGTTTGATTAAAGACAGACAAAGGAGTGCTTCAGAGCTTGTTTTAATCACTACATGCTCAATAGCCTATTGTGCGCTAACATCGGCCCTCACTTTGCTTCAGTTGCTGCATACAGTTTTCTGTGTTAGTGGGGCGCGTATGTGTGCACCAGTGTTCTGTCTCATCTTGGTCTGTGTCTCTCCGTGGATTCAATGGATTTCTGTTTTCACTTGACTTCAACTCAGATCTATTGTGATGTGAAAGCTTCCTCTCCTGTTGCTCATGGGCTGTGCTGCAGTGTAATGTAATCTTGGGGTAGTCTTTAGAAGGTGGTGTTTTCTAAATTAGTGTCAATGAGTAAAACACACACGCACACACACACAAATGTTTAGTTATGTATGTAGAGATAGTAATTTAGATTTTACCATGTGGACAGTCTCATGAGGAATAAAAAAATAGATACAGTTATTTAATTGATTAATTTGAGTAAGATACTACTTGGATTTTTAAGACAGTTGCCAGGGATGTTAAAGGCGAATAACAATATCAACAACAAAAAAAACACTGATAATGATATATTTGTTTTTTGACATTGACATACACCATAACCAAGATGCTCTATTCTGTTTCACTGTGACTTAAAGATGAAGACATGTACACAGTTCTACAGCGGACAAACTACATCATGTAATTGCCACACACTGTTTCAAAATTACATTTTTGCCTGGTATGACCTCGCTACACCCTGACAACCACAGAACTACGTTTAGCTCCTTTTATTTCACACAGAAGTAGAAGAAAAAAGGAAACTGTCAAAAAAAATGAGGATTTGTTGCCAGGTTTACAAAAGATGGCACAAGAAGAGAAGAGAGCAACACTAAACGGGATGTAGGCAGAAAGAGTGAATTCCTGGTTGAAGGCATACAGCAGGGGGTCTGGGTGACTCAGCCTCTTTTAATAGATTTAAGGCTAGTTTGGAACAGCGTGTGTGAAGTTAAATGTCTTTAGTCTGCGATTGAGGAGTGTGCACATGTAAGTTGAAAAGACATAATATTCATCTCCTTGCTCCCTCTCCCTTTAGACATCCACATCTGTTTCTAGCTTTATCCTCTTCAACTCCTCTCATCTGTCCACTGTTGTGCTGCCTGACCTCTCTGCGTCCCTATAATTCTCTCCTCTCATGCAGGGGTAATAAGATTGATGCAGGCGGGAGATAATGAAATGCAAAAAAAGTGGTAGACTATTGGAGAAAGAAAGGCAGTGAAAGAGGGAACAGGATGGGATTGTGCAAAATAAAAGTAAGAGAAAGTGGAGAAAGATTGAATAGAGATTCAATAGGTTTTTTTTCCGCCATTGATAAGCATTCTATTGAGTGCATAATCCAGGCTGAGTGCAGTTGTTGTATATCATAAAGACATGGTACATGTCATCTCCATGTCAGTAAATTACCAACAAGAGGGGAGCAGAGTGGGATAGAGGGAGGAGAGGAGAGGGAAGAGCTCTGGAAAGCACAAAGCCGAGGGGGAGGGAGAGGAGATATTAGAGGAGAAACAAGAGGGGGTAACAAAAGGCACCAGCCGTGGTGGAGCAGAGGCGAGAGGGGAGGAGAGGACAGGGGAGGGGAGAGGATGAGATGGAGAGATGTGGAGAGGAGGCACTCTCATGTAATTAAAGTGGCCTAGTTGAAAGGCTGCACCTTGCCCCCCTCCCCAAGCCTCCACACATGGCAGGTTTATGAAGACAGTATAGAAGGGGTGCGGTTAGAGGTGCCAGCGTCCCTGGGAGAACTGCAGAGTTAGGTTTTTAATGTGGAACACAAGTGCATCTATGTGCAGACCCCTTTTTAACAAGCAGCTTCACCCAGAAATACTGGGTGGGGTAGTGTTTCCCCCGTCAAGATGTTTTGAAATTCCTGGTAATTTCCCTTTATCTCTCACTGATCCGCCCACAGAACAAAAGCCAAAACTCTCACACACTGCTAGTATTTTAGAAAAGTTACATAATAATGAACATTATTAAAGACTCAATTCACAACCTTGTTTGTCCCTCCTTTCAAAATCACAGCAGCAAAGTCAACAGTGTAGCAAAACCTCAACAACTTGGTTCAAACTCAAGGCAAGGTCAGGCCATCAAAAGAAGCCCACTGTCGTTTAGCTAGACCATGCCTGTATTGTTTAAAATATCAATACTGTTATCTTTTTGCATATAACTGAATAGTCAATGTTAAGTCAATATGGTCAAGTTTGCATTATTAGTGAAAGAAGCTTTTAGCTAATTATTGTAACCATTTGTCTAATAACTATGTCAACTGTTTATCAATTAGCTACTATAGCCATTTATTTACTCTCTTAGCTAATTCAACCATTATCCTTAATATTGTTTTATTAATCATTTATCTATTACTTTAAGCTTTTAACTATTTCAACAGTTTATATATCTGTTGAAACTTTTATCTAGCTTTTTCCACTTTGGAATTCCTCCAGTCCTCTGTCGACTGCAAAAGTACCCTATGGGGTATTAAGTACTCCTGGTTGGGAATCAATGACCTGCTTCAAAAAGAGTTTGAAATTTAAAGTTTGAAAGTGCGTTCAAGTTCATTGATTTGAATCATCTGTCCTATACCTAAGTTAGATTACCCTCTTTGATCTTGAAGTGTGCAGATATGTTAATCTATAGAATTTGAAATAAAAAGACTGCATCAGACTTTGGAGCGTGTGACTTTTTCCCCCTTTTTCCTTTGATGTTACTTAAACACAACATCTGGTCTTGGCTTAGCTATCCAGGACTTTGATGTGTGAATCCATTCTTTACAGAGATGAAATTTGCTTTTAAAAGCTAACGCCAAGATTCGCAGATAGAAAAACTAATAGTTTTATCCTGAGTGCATGTGTCCATAAGGTGCTGGTGTGTGATTCGGTCTCTTTCTCTTTTTCCCCCCGTCTTTTCATCTCTTGTGTGATTTGAAACAGCCTTTCAGGCCTCTATTGCTAATGTACCGAGTAGGCTGCCATTGTTAATGTTACAGCATTATGAGTTCCTTTTGTGTGTGTTATTCTCTGCTCCCAGAGGCCTGCACTGAAACCTGATAGGCAGCATAGGGTGGCAGCGGTGGGACCTCTTTATTTGTGCTTTTTTTACTAGGTAATTATGGAAATAATTCTTCTTTGTTTTGGCCTTTCTCTGCTGACAGTCCAGTTCATAATTAATTGGTAGCATGAAAGACTGGCCAATTTTAAATCACAAGGGAGGGGTCGAGGGGGCTTGTTTTATTGGCCGGTGCCGGGTTGGGGCGGTGGGCGGTTGGAGCATCTGAATTAGATTAGATTTAATTAAGGCATAGGGCCCCTGACTACACATTGGTTCATAAATAGGCTGTTTGCCAAGCTGGGAATTCAACAGTGTGTGCACACACATACACACACAGCTGAAGACTCCTCAAGGCCTTCAAGGTCAGGTAGACAGGGGAAACATGCAGCATGGTGTCTGGATGAAAGAGAGAACATGCTGAAAAAAACTCCTCCTCTAATGATATCTTGCTGGTTTGTCCACACAAATGCTCTGACAAATACTGAGCTTTTAAAATCTCTCTAACCCCCAGCACCTTCTTCTTAAAGGAACAGTTTGATAGTTGGGGAAATACACTTAACTCCTGAGAGATAGATAAGAAGACTGATACCACCCTCATGTCTGTCCATTAATTATGAAGCAGCTGGATAGCTTAGCTTAGCATAAAGACTGGAAACAGGGGAAAACAGCTAGCTTCAGTCTGTCAGACGGTGACAAGATATGCTTACAATCACCTCTAGAGCTCACTCTATAACATGTTTTATCTCACTTGTTTAATCTGAATTAAAAAGATAGGGTCTCCTCTCATAGGCATTTTATTTGACAATGTAGATCAGACCTGTAACTCCCTTTAACATGGTCACACTGGTTGACTTTTTGCGCACGTTCGGTTTGATTCTCTGCAGCCCTGTAGCTCTAGCTTGTACATGTGGAGGGAATCTCTGTGCTAAACACAATATCCCCCAAGAGCCTGTAAGTCTATGTAAGCTTGGAATACTTCAAAAAGCTCCAAAAAGGCTTGCCTGCTTTGCAGTTTCAGGGGATCTAATCCTTAGAGATGGAAGCATTTTCAGACTATTGATTCAACCCCGAGATATCTCGTAATGGTCATTTCCTGGCAAGCTTTCTGTGCAATATCCTCAACTGTCAGTGTGATGGCTAGTGGACAGAGATGTGAGTTCCTTTAACTATATTAGCCTTTAATACACACAGTGTGTTGAGGAGCATCACAAAAACCTCAAACACAGAACATAGAAAGTGTCTCAGTGAGTGTTTTGAACCTTTTATGAGGCACACAGAGGTTTGATGTTTACAGGCCCCAGAGGCATTAGTGTAATTTGAACTGAAACAGCAACTGTAAAATACTTTTATGTAACCCATTCCTCATTAGCACATCCTCTCTGCAGATCCGTAATAAATAGGATTCCTTCCACTCTCCCTCCCTCTCTCTTTAGTACAACAGTACTGTCTGCCGGTAAGCAGCTGAAACACCATTTACATGAGCGTCACCCCGAGTGCCTGATTGAAATTCTCACACTGTAATATCAGTCAGCGGAAATGTTTAAGCGCTATTCCCTCATCCCATCTGGAATAATAAGATGCAGTGCTCTCTGGCATTACACTAGTCCCTTTCCTCATTTCAGGCCAGCGAGTTGGCTGCTGTGTGTTTCTTACTGCTGGCCACAGCTCTCATCGTGAACATTCCCCGGACTACTAAGTAGTTTGCAGACTCCCCCTTTCCCTGTGACAAACATGGTAATCTGTGACGGCCCCTGGTGCCTTCTCTCATCTTCAACGCTGAACAACTCAAGTCGTGTTTTATCTAAAGCTGCTGTAAGCTGTTTTGCCCTCACAAAGAATTATTTAGCCTCTCTGTTCTTTCTCTTTATTCATAATAAAGAGTGGGGTCCCTACTTTTAAATTGGGTCCCTACTTTTCAAAAGTAGCCTCTGCTCTGTACAAGATGCTGGAGCTCTTGGGGAGAGTCTGTTTGCTGTTTTGCTTATTATGTTGCGCTGTCATCTCCAAGAGAGGCTGCCTCTACTGAATCACACAGAACACATTTCAAAATGAACCTGAAAACAATTTACTGCTTGATATTCATAACCGTCCACTTCACTCCCGTCTTCATTCCCTTGGCTCTGCAACTCCACAACTCATCCTTCTGTTTCCTCAACCTCCTGTTCCGTTAAATTGTTTACCCCGTCTCCATGCTTCCTTCCTCCATTCCCCTCTGTGTCTCCCACACTACTGACTCTTTTCCCCAAGCTCCGGCATCATCCCATCATCAATTTGCTCGTCATCTCCTTCCTCTCTCCTACAGAAGCTCCTGGACAGGACTTTGTGACACTGGACTACCGTCTGCGCTACTACCCCAGCATCACGTACGCCGTCATCGGCAGCGCCGTCATCTTCGTCCTGGTGGTGGCATTGCTGGCCTTGGTGCTGCATCACCAGAGGAAGCGGAGCGTCCTGCTGCCCAGAGGCGTAAGAGGGAGCTCACATCATCACCACCACCACCACCAGCCCCTGCTGCTGTCCCGTCTGGTCATCTTGGACCGTGGCCACGTACATCCCGGAGGTCCAGGTCTCTCCCCCGGCTCCCCCACCACAGCGGGCCAATACAGCTCAACTCCTCAGGCCCTGCAGCTGCTGTCTGGGACCCTGTATCGCTCCGGACTCTCCATGGACTCACCTCCGTCATACTCTCAAGCTGTTCTTGATGCCAGGTGAAAGGAATAATGATTCTAACAGCTGTATGGAGGTTAATAATCTTTAGTCTATAGCCATAAAGATTTGCACTGTGAACCAGGACTAAACCAAATGCAGAAACCATGGTGTTGAAAGTTGCAAATAACAACTCGAGTAAATATAAGCTAATTTAGTATATTAATACAAGATAATAAAAGTGTAATTTCATTCGCTCATTGGCTAATTTGTCTCATACATTTAATTTTCATACATAGCAAAGAATGCTATTTGAAATATCAGCAGGGAAAGCACAAACACAATCAATTAATCCTCTAATCTATTAGTTACTCATTTACTCATATACTCATTTATTTAACAAACAAGAATGCTGCTGTTTAAAAAGCTCATCATAAGTTACAAAAAAAAACAGAAACACATAGTATTTGCTAAAATATCTAAGTAATATTGATGTTGAGCAAGATAATCCTATTTAAAACATCACTATGCTTGCTTTTGTCATGTTCAGAGTTACTCAAAATGAGTAGCAATCATAATATAGTGGGAAAGAAGTCAAATGGAAAAAAAATCATGACTGAAAAAGCTTAAATGAAGATAACTTAATCAAATAAGCAAAAATGAGAATTGCACTGGGTCACAGGTGTCCTTAAATGATGACAAGCTCTTATATAATCAGATTATTTTCTAAGAAAGGGGGGGTACATCCTCAGTCTTTGCTGGCTGTTATATAGTCATTGTTCAGTCCTTATGCAATACATCATGAACCTGACATCATATCCTTCGTCTATTTCTTTCTTCTGTTTGTCCCCAGTCGGCCTCCCTGGTTTGATCTCCCTCCTCCTCCATACCTCCCTGATGGGGAGCTTCCATCAGAGGGCGAGCTGCCTCAATACGAGGGCCCGCAAGACCCTTCAAGCCGCCCTCCAGCATGTCCCACTGCACCCTCTACACCGCGAACTGTGGCCTCAGGCACACAGCCGAGTTCCAGCTCCAGAGAAGAGTCTGACCAGCTGTAGCCACTCTCTTTTTTAGACTGATAATAGTGAGAACTTAAGAGACCGCAGGACTGAAGGGCCCGACTGCAGGGTCGCGTGAGACCGGGACAGTCCACAACAAAGACCTGCTGAGCTGCGGAGATTCAACAGGGACTGAGAGACTGAACAGCATCTTCAACTCACTTCCAACACATTGGCTCACTGAAGCACTGGACTGAGACCAGCTTCCCCCTGCTACACTGATCTTGTTTGCTGGCTCCCCCTGCTGGGGTCATGGCTGCACTACACCTTGATTGGTTACATATTCAATCATCTGTCATCAGTTCAGTGTTCCCGTTGAAGAGGTGCTGTGTATGAGTATGTAACAGTGACTCCAATCTGTGTGTCCAAAGAAGTAGGAGTAAACTGCCACTCATTAACATCATATATGATGACAGCAAAATGTGGCAACACCTGAAATGGTCATTGTGTTGTAGTATAATCAAGCTAGAGTGGCAGCACCTGGAGAATTGAATGAAAATGATGCAGCATTTTGTAATATTCCTCACTCTACTTTACTCTACAATATTTTCCATTGTACGGTTTATAAAAGATTTTTATTGTGTTTAAATTGTAAAGTACCTGAATACTAGATAAAATCTAAACTGTTAAGAATCAGTGGTACATGTGATGATTAACTGTACTAAGAGAATTTTAGCAATGACATGTTGTTACTTGTTGTCACTGTTCTTACTCTCACTGAACTTTAAGATTATTTCAAATTGAAGACAGTACAATGTAAGACTTGTGTTGCGTTTAAGAACTTAACAGAAACACATGCAGCCCAGTCTGAGGTACCCAAACATTTAAACCTGTTTCCTCATTGTTGATGTGAACGGGGGAACTGATTATGTGGCCTGTAAAAAACACATTTTGTGTCTTACTTGGTGGTACTTAAAGCAAGAGACATTTCTAAAAGTCAGTGGAGGTTTTTGTGCCGTTTTTCACAAATTATTTTCACAGTATTTCTTGTTGTCATTTGGTTAAATTCCAGCTAAAAATGTTAGAAGGACCATTGAGATTTCATTAAATGATGCTTGGCAAAGATTACACAAGTATATGGTATATGTCTTTACCAAGTGAGTTTCATCTATCATTCCTCTGAGCAAAAGAAACACCTCTGCTGGCAAAGATAACATTGTTTTATTACATTTCTGTCTGAATAACAGACCAATAATGTTTTTTTTTTTTTTTTTTTAAAGACAAAAAGAAGTAAACACAAAGGATTTTGTTGAGGCCTTATTCTGTGCCAGTTTGGCCTTTAGTGCCTTTATATGTGATGTGTTTTGGGCACAAATAGCTTATTTAAAGCATATATAACATATAAAATGATCTCCTTTCACATCAGATTGTTCAAATTCTGCTGGAGATGTGTTAATGGAATAATTTGTTAACTTTGGCTGCACTTCATTAAGGATTATCATCCTCAGAAGCATTGAACAACAGCTGATGAAATCCATAACTGAAGGATCTGTGTTATAAATGTACGATTGTCTTTTGGTCTTTGCTCATTTCAAAGTGGTTTGTTTGACACTGTACATAGGAGATAGGAAAGTAAAGAAATCTATTTAAAAGTAGAAATGTGCTTAGAGTTTAAAGTGAGAGATGAATGTGTAACAGTAAAATGTAGTTGTGCTTTGCCTCTTAGTTTTCCTCTAGAGCCAGCAGTGATGATGCTGGCACAAGTCAACCAATCAAACCAAAGATAATCATTACTGGCCTTTTCTCCAAGGATATTAGCCTCCAAAGGAATGATTATGTGTCACAACTGTCTGTACCGTTATTGTATTAAAATGTGCAAAGGTTTATTGAGTCAAAAAGAATTCATGTTATTTGCTGTAAAACTGGAAAACATTTCTCAGGAGAAAATTGATGTTCTGTTGTTTATATCTTCGTTTTATTTTAGGAAAGTTTAAGATCAAATTCCATTTTTTCTTTTCCTGATGTTTCCCATCATTATCCACTGTACTCTGTACATTGAAAGTAATATAAATTTGTGACTCAGATCTGATGTGTATGAGTCTTCCTGGAGATGTAATGTTAAGTTATCAAAATTTTGTGGCACAAATTTATATTTATATTGTGGACATTTTTCTAATCTTTGTATTTTGTGAAATATTGGTTAATTTAACCCTCTTAAGCCTTGAACTGTTCTGTAAATCAAACCATGAGAGAGGTTTACCGTAGAGGGGTAATCTCTGTCTCTGTGATGGAGCTGTTAACAACTCACAGACGTCTGATACATGAGAATGGAATCAACCAAATGCAGCTTTTATTGTAAAGAGCAAGAGGCTGTAAAGCAATTATCATTTAGTTAGGAACCTCTTGAGTCTCCTAATGTACCCCCATTTCCCCTCCACACACTACTGTTATATTATGGCAGAGCCCTGCAGTTCTCCATTTCCACCAATAGATGTCACAATGTCACCATAATGGACGAAACTCAGAGCAGAATCGTCCAGTGTGCTAAACTGAAGCTCCTCTTTTCTGTCTTGCTATATTGTATATGTCAAGTTTTGGTTTTGTCAAAAATAGTTACTGATATTGATTTCGGTGTAAAAAAAAAAAAACAAACAAAAAAAACCATTCAATCTCATATCTGCATATATGTTGGATTCATGGCAACTATCTACATCACTGACATCAATTTTTGTGAAAAGATGACTGACTGTGTACTATCTCACTAGTCGCCCCCTATTGTAATTGTAATGTCCCCCCTTCCCCTAAACGAAACCCTGCATCTCATCTTACCCCTCCCATCCCAATATCCGCATCACATTATGATACATCAGATAACATATGATACCATCTCTGACAGCACAACACCCATCCCCTCTCCTTTCCTTCCCATCACTCTACCTGCCCCTCGCTTCCTAATAGTCCTTTATCCCAGGCTCATCTTTCATCTTCTCAACCTCACACATCCCGTAATTTTCACTCCCCCCC
>NW_019525426.1:762464-832904 GCF_002814215.2 Seriola lalandi dorsalis | reverse complement strand
CCCATCCTCCAACGTTAGGAGCATTTCTGTCATCACCCCACTCGCCTCTACTTCATCTTAAACTCTGATGCTGGAGGCCCATGTTTGCTTAGCCCAAGCCCTTAACCACACAGACTTTAATTAAAAGCCTGCACGCTTCTCTTCCACTGTCTGTCCCTGTCTCTCTCTCTCTCTCTCTCTCTCTGCCCGGCAGCTGGTGAATTGGCAGAAGGGAATTTCTACATGTGTTTTCTGGCCCAGAGGATGCTCTCCCTTCAGTTATGCCCCACAAGAGATGAGACCAGGCCAAAATGAACGTTAAGCCAGTGGACCTTCAGTGGGCACTGACGCAGAGAGCAGTAAACATGATGTGAAAGATGACAATAAGAGAGAGGGGTAATAGCGGTAGTTGTGTTGGGTGTAGTAGCAAGGAAAGCGGTGACGTTAATGTTCATGCAGATGAGGATTATTGTTAACAGACTCCATGGCGATATTCCAAGGTGATGGAGGAGAGAGACTAGTTTTTCTCTCTTGGGGGTCTTTCATTTGGCATTACCGTAGCCGCTAGCTATTGGATACAGTGCAAGTGTGATAAAGCCGGCTAATATCCCACTGATAAAAAAGACCTTTAATTCTAACTAGTGCTGAATGAGACTCTTGAGGTGACTGAATATTGAATTTGCTCATGTAGTCTCTCATAATGTTTCTTTACCAGAAAAAGAGAAGACAACTAAAGCTGAAGTAGGGACATAAATACAGATTTAGCTGCATAAGAGGTCCACTGTTCACTTCACTTTTACTCATGCAGCTCTCTCTCAAGGCCACTTTCACTCACACATATACCAACATGCACACTCACTTGGCTGTTGTGCCATAGCTCCAGTGAACTGGAGATAAGACCCAGTGTTTTCACATGTAAATGGTGTGAGCGTGGAGGGGAAGGCGGGTGCATTGTTAGCATGGAGCAGCTCTGAGGGGCTCTGAGGAGCTCCGCTGAGGGTTTGGCCAGCGCGGCCCTTATCAGATGAAGAGCAGGCCTCTGAAGGAAGGAGGGGTCGGCGAGGGACGAGGGCTGGGTAGGGTTGAGGGGGCCAACAGGAGAATAGAACAGCTGGCGGAGTCACGCGTGCAACCCCAAAAACACACAGAGCCCAGACACGCTGAGCACGGTGGGAATCTCCTCAGCTAAGAGATCCACAAACACACGGCCTCTTGTGTTATTATCAGCCACCAGCCAGCAAGTCTGAGCACATAATCACACACACAGCAGCACGGAAAGAGGAGCATTTCACACAATCACGAATCACAAATACACCCAAAAACACAATCACTGAGAACAATCACAAATACACATTTCCATACAGGCGTCTTTACACATCATTAGGCTAACACGTACACACAGCAAAAGAAAGAGCGTGGTTACCCCGACACACACACAAAACTAAATCGCCATTCGGATATTCGCTTGTTTCACTGACCGAGAAACTCAGCAATAATTTTGACTGCCACCTGGTTTCAACTTCCATGTCTTGTGCCTGTTCACACATTAGACAGACTGTGATCCCTGCATTCGTCCTGTTTGTCAGCGAAGGTCAAGCCATTCTTTCATGCCATAAAGGCTCTAATCATGCTGATTCTGCACATCTGACAACAAACAATATGTATTTTTGTTCCCAAATCAGTGCATGTCACAGTCTGATAACCACTGCAGGGCTCAACGCATAAGTTCAAAGCCAACCATAAAGTTGAGCTATGGCCTTAAAATCTTAGATTTTTTCATAAATGATAAAGAAACTAACTGGTTATTGAATAAACAAGTTTTAGGTGTATAACTTTGCAATGCAATTTAACAACATCAAATTTAATCTCAAATAGCAGAGCTGTCATTAAGTCAGTCAGCATACCGATAGTAAGAAAAATTCCTCTCATATGTATGCATGTATGCGTATATATGCATAAGTCAGGCCGGCATTAGCAGCTGAAACAGTAACACTTCCCTGCTTAAGAATAGGCCGGGGTGCTGGCTCTTGTCCTTTCCATTCAGGCCAGTGTTAAACACACAGACTAGCATGCTAATGGGTAATCCCTGAGGACCAGCCACCTTTGTCCCAGCCCTAAGAGGATGTCTCTCTCTGGGCACTGGGTGACAGCCACCAGGCTGCCTGCTACTGGACAACCAGCATGTTGCCAGATAGTGATCTCAGTCGTCCAGAGGGATGCCAGCAGGTTGCCAGGCCTTGATTGGTATCTGATGGGCGGAAGATTGGCGTCTGCCCTGATTTCCTTTTTGTTTGTTTGTTTTTTTTGTTTGTTTTTTTCCTGTCTGTGATTCACCGGGAGGAGGTTTTCTATCTTTCTTGGTGAGAGGATAGTGAATATGTGGCGTAGGGGCGCTTTGTCATGCAGCAGGTGGTCTGTATGAGTCGACAAAGAGCTGCAGTTAATCTGATAGACTACAGTGCGAGTGGTATGAGGTTTCTACTTTTACTGTTTGTCTTAAAGCTCCATTCAATGGCCTCAACAATGATCTGAAACATTTCAAACAAGCTTTGAAAACAAATAATTGGTCAACAAGATAAATGAGCAACAACAGCTGATCACATGACATTGAATTATCTTTTGCAATTATCCGGCAAATGACAGGAAATTCTGAATTTGAATGCTGTCAGGTGGTAGAATGGGTGTTTGTTTTTTTATGCAAATTGGTGAAATGTGCTCCTGTGGTTATAAGCACTTGTGTGTTTGTATTTCTATGGATTAGGGCATTCCACATCGCAAGGTGGACAGTAGGAGAGGGAAGCAAGCTGAGAAGCAGAACGTCATTGATTTGCCAAGAGGAAATTCCATAGTGCAAGGTGCAATAAGGAAGCTATAGGAGGAGGTTGATCCCTTGGGAATACTAGTATTTCTAATCCCTGTGATGTGATGAAATAAAGAAGATGTTATGTAGATTACACAAGAAACAGAGGGAGGCTTCAGAATTGATGAGCACATCGTGCACCGTGTGTGTGGTATTATAGGTTGCTGGCCATAGGATAGCCATATGATGATTATTTTAAACAATTTATCCAGCCCTGGTTCTATACTGTCTATGATGAAATATTGTGGCCTCGTCCCAGCACTGAACCCTCATCTGTCTTTTCACCCCCAGAGAACTGAGCTCCACATACAGCAGCACCCAGCATATGTGCACACACACACATACACAAACACACATTCACACTACAAGCACATATGCACACACAGGTTACTCAGTGGAATGCACAAGTCTCGTCTCTTTTCCTATTAAAATATAGATTCATTTTATTTTCATCATCCGAATGTAATAGCAATTGATAGATCATGAAGATATTTGACATTTAAGTCAAACATATAAACATTGTTGAATTTTTACAATCGTGGCCAATGTTTATCAGCTTGAGAACAGATGTGCTGGTGTTAGACTTTTCTTGCAGATTCATCAGGGAGCTGGATCCCCAACGATGCTCAAAAGTGATTCTTTTTTCCTCAACATCCTCCTTCATCTCCAGCAATTCCCCACCCGCAGCTACATCGTTCTTCACAAGTACTTCCTCAACTATATATACGGCATGGGCCCTCGCGTTCCTTACACACTTCTTCTCACCAAGGCTTGTGCCCTCCCCCCCTGTTTCCATCAACACTCCAACGACATAGAAAACCATAACCCCCCCCCCTGGCCCAAGTACGCCTACCACCCAGGGCCACCCCATGCCTCGCACGTTCCTCTCAGACAGGGAGCACGACACTGGGCCCCTCCATCCCCGTCTTCCCTGTGGCCCCCCCAGCATGTTCGTACCCCCCAGTTCCATCCATCATATCTGCCCCCCGGCCTCCATCACGTCCCCACAAAGGCAGCTAACCCAAAGAAAAGAAAAGGCAAAAAAAAGAGGGGAGAAGAATACAGCCGCTACCATGCAGAACAGTGCTGGACGGAGGACCGTCTTTTGTCCTGGGCCCTGCCTCTCCTCGCCTGGTCTCTCCTGCAAACACACCCTCTTCTCTGGGGGAACAACAGCCCGGAGGCTTGGGGGATGGAACCGGGGTGTGGTTCGATCTAAAGCAGTATAGTATGGCCCCTTCGATGGCCCCCTGGTCACCAGCAGACCCTGTGTGTTGAGCTGTCAAACGGGGCCGCCCTGGCCCTCCCCTTGCGTCCACGGGCACTCCCTCTGGGGGGCAGTAGGGGCCCTGAACTCCTGACTCAGGGGCCCGCAAGCCGAGGCTCACCGTGGTCTGCTGATCTGACCACTGATAATCTGTGAAGTGGAACAGTAACACTCAGGTGAGGAGGGGGACTGAGTGCACATCTGCAGGGAGCTTTTAAAGGGAGATGGATAAAGTCGAGGATTTACATAGGTTGACATCAAAGACACCTTTGACTTTTGTGTGATATGCTCACTCAACTGTACTGCTGCTCGAGCACAGATTTTATTTCTGATAGCACAGAAAAGGAAGAAAGAAAGAGAAAACCCTTTTATAGCAGCGCCTTTGCTGAAAGAAAAGAGAAAAGAAACCAAAAATCAAAAAGAGCTAAGACTGAGGAGGGGAGCGAATAAGTGAATGGGCAGCATCCATTAAGTGCAAACAAAAGCGGGTACCTTTCTGTTGGTGCTGATGTTCTGTTGCAGGCCATCCTGCCTTTGTGACCCAAGGAAGAGAGGGAAGTCCCCGCTTGGTCACGTTCACACCCTCTGCTGATAGAGCACCTCTCACTGCTGGTCATGGACGTTAGAAAGTCCTGCAGCTGCATGGGCACGAATGGAGGTGATGGGGATGAAAGACAGAGACGGGACAGAGGCAGACACAAAAACAGAGTGACATTTAAAAGATGGATTTAAGAGAAGGATGAAGAAACACAAGAAAAGACAGAAAAACACACCAATCATCCTCAATTTCCAACTTATATAAAGAAATTAATGAAAGGAGTTGTATAAAAGAGAAAAGTTAAAATATATATATATATAAAGAACAAATGAAACAAACCTGGAAACTGTTGAGGAAAAAAGGTTTATGCAGAAAAGGTTAGAAGACAGGGAAATTATTAATGAGGAGAAAGCCCTGGTCGGGGGAAACAAAGCACATGTTGGATTGTCCAAATTCAGTGTGCTAGTTTATGAGACCCCAGAGACTTGTGAGGCAGATAGCAGACTGGTGGAATGAGAGGAGCCTGGAGGGGGTGGAGAAAGGGACCGAATGTGGCACTATACTATTGTTAATTAGGGCCTAACACCAGCATGAAGAGAGGTGGGGGCCATCACATCTTGTTACATATTCTACATATCCCACTGATGGCAAGATTGGTCATTTATTAAATATAATATTAATTCTTTGATGATGTTAAAAACAAGGAGTGTAACAGTGAATACCTACAAGACTGGAGAAATTACACATAATAACACAAGAAAACATTAACACAAACACACACACACACACACACACACACAAACACACACACACACACATCAGTCTTCAAACACACAACACACCCTAATGGAACCGTGACTGACCATGTTCCAGCTCTATTCACTAAAAGGACAATAGTGTGCTGAGGCTGCAAAAACTCAGTTGAATGTGTGTTTCTGGTTTTGTGTATGTGTGTGTGTGTGTGTGTGTGTGTGTGTGTGTGCATGCATGTGTGCGTGCATGTTTATATACATAGGCCTGTGTGGCCGGTGCACAGATTGTGATTTTCCCAGGTGAACAACACCATACGGAGCACTGCATCTTCAAGCTCATTAAAGACCATTCTAAACCATTAGAAAGCATTCAGCAGGGTGTGCATTCCCCCAGACTCCGGTGTCAGGGCACAGAGCCATGCCCGAAGGCCCCAGGGTGGGGACCTATGCTAAACGGGCCAAGGGAACACACCAGAAGGAGTTGATCCTTTTTCTTCAATGAGCACTGGTTGCTGTGTAGATGGATAGGAAAGGGGGTGGGGGGGGTTGTAACAGCTTGTTGAGTTCCCTTACTTGGGGAATTCAAAAAAATCAAAGTAACTGTTGAATAGAGTGAAAGATGAGTTTCCAAAGGAATATCTAATTTCATTTTTAAGAATTTAAAAACCAGGGGGAAGAAAGCAGAAAATTCTGGACAATCATTTGTAGAATGATCAATAAAGATTTTTTTATGTCTGAATGAATAGAGGATGACATAACGCTGTGGTGACTGTGATGATAGACCAGCAAAGACAAACAGTCCCCCTTGTGGACAGCAGCCAGATCTTCAAGCATCAGCCATCCATTGATTCCGCTGACTATAGAGCTGGACCACGGAGCAGTGTGATGCCATTCAGTGCTGAGCGTTGCTAGGTAGAGTGCAGTAGTCCATAGTTTGTGTGTGTGTGTGTGCGCGTGTGTGTGTGAGTGATGGAGAGAGAGAGAGAGAGAGAGAGAGAGAGAGAGAGTGAGTGAAGGAGAATGAGCTTGGTAGAGAGACAAGGGTGCACCATCCACCCCTGATGGTTATAAATGAGAGTCATGTCAGCAAAGGGACCCCAGACCATCTGTGATACTCACAGATGATCTCATAGTGTGCATACACAGCACACACACAAAGCACACACACACACACACACACACACACACTCATGTGAAAGTGATCCTCTTGGGAAGCATGTTACAAAGAGGAGAAATATATACACAAGTTTCCCAATCGTCTGTGACAGGGATACCAAAACTTCAGTACATCTGACAACCTAGTTTCTAAGTTTAGGTTGTTTTTTTTAAGTTAGAGGAAATTTGGGATATTTTTCAACCTGGGTCTTATTCTCATTGGGAATGGGTTTCTGCAGCCATACATGGCTCAGATCTGAGACGAGACTGCAAAGGAATGTGGGTAGAAGCGGGGCAGGCTTTAGCGGTGTTTTACTGATAACAGGCTCAAATTTACTGCTGAATAAGAGGTTCTGTAGGATACAGAGGATAGGCCCAAACTTTTTCTAGGTCTCCCAAAAAACATGATCTATGTTCTCTTTAAGTCAATTAATCAGATGGCTTGCCACCCTGTTCCCTCTGGTAAGGAGAGCAGGAATAGGCAGAGCCTCTTCTCAAGATGAGGGCTCGAGGAAGGAGAGTCAAATATTTATAGAGCTACACACGAGGATTCATTTCTCTCTTGTGACATTCACTAACTCCTGCTTCAGCGAATAGTGTTTTGGCAGCCTTCTCCAGGTAGATAAATAGCTGAGTGTCCAATCAGATGTGAATTTATTTTAGCTCTTCGAGAAGTCAAATATAAACATCAACCGGCCCATATAAGAGAGTGAATCATGAATCATACCCAGAGGAGAGAAATTAAAAGTCAAAGTGACCTTTTGGGGAGAGTCACTGGTGAATACATGACCAGAGGAGGAATGCTGCCATTTCCTCCAAACTACAGTAGGGTGGTTAAAAGGAAAGGCAGTTGCCGGGGTAACTTGTGGCGGTATGTTTCGGTGGAGGCCGAGACAAAGCAACACGTGACAGGCTCGCCGTCCCCCTACAGCTGTGACCTGTCTCCCACCCTGGAGAGGGAAAGAGGAACAGGAAGGGAGAATAGATGGATTGAAAGAAGGAAAGAAGTGGAGGAGAAGTGCCTCTGATAGAAAAATGGAGAAGAGGAGAAGAGAAGAAGAAAACTGGACTGAATGAAAGAATAACAAAAAAAACAAAAAAAACAAAGATGACATCAAACAAATCAAGAGAAGTCATTTTCAGCATGTCTGGAGCAATACATTTCCCCACCAGCTCAACCAGTCCTGCCCACTGCTACTTCTACCCCTCCCAACAATGAGGAAACAAAGAGATCGTAAAATAGCACAAAGTTGTAAAAGGCAAAGAAATAAAAAAATAAAATAAAAGAGTGGCTTCACACAAAAAAGTGCTGTAACAGTGAGGGGTCACAGTGGCAGGGGGCCGAACTCTTGACCTCCCCAATGACTGGGACTGCCACCCAGTTAAAACAATACACTCAAAATCTCTCCCCCTCCTTCACCGTGTGTGGGTGTGTGTCCGCTTGTCTACTAGTGCCTATGGATTGAGATACGTCCTGGTAGGCGTCTTTTTCTTCTTTTTTTTAAATGTCCTCTTCATCCATAACCATGTCTCCCATCCTCCCACCTTCTGCTCCTTTCCTCCCCCCGAGACCTCCTCCATCGCAGACCCTCTCCAGCTCAGCTCGAGTGGGTTGCCTGCCTCCAACAAAAGACATCTTCCTCTCATCCTCCGAGGAGGAGACAGAGGGATGAGGAGATAAAGGAGTGTCAGCTCATCCCTTTAATCCTGGGTAGACAGAGGGACTCTTCAGTGAAGAGGTGGGAAATCCACTGATCAGGGGCTTAAGATGCAAACTCTTCAAAGGACCTGTGGATGCGTTTGGGGTCATCGCAGCATTTCAAAGTGTTAATGCACACTATGCAAATACACAAATTAACATAGTAACACATGGTGCGACATATTCATACACATACACACAAATATGGATATAGATGGAAATTAAGGGAGGACGATTATGGCTTGAATCAATATTACGAAATATGATTCCGATTTTGACACATGGTGAATATTTGTAATATGGCACAAGAGAAAACTGACTTATGTTCAGTGCAGGAAAATGCCATTATAACCAAACCACTGATTGTGTAAGGTCTTAATTACAATGTGCTCTGAATCATTAACTGAAAGCTTGCTAATTATTATTGTATTATCACCCAGGATTAATTTGGGATATTTTCATTTTGGTCAATAAGACTTTTGAACACAGAGTACACATGATCCTCATATTGTTCATAAGGTGACACAACATTAGAACAAATCTCTGTGATATCTATTTAGTCTAATTTTGGTTTGTAAAGTTATGTTGGTTAACCTTGAGCTCGGTTAGGTTCAGGATTAATTTTTTGGGGGGATTTAACATGTCTGGCTTTGTACAAAAAGGCCTGGTTCAGTCCAAACTGCTCCGACCTTTTGTGATCATCATATAAACACAGGCTCACACAACACTGGAGGAATGGTTTTCACACATTATAAAAAGTGAATAATCGTATAGTTCTTGTAAACCTGCAAGTGCTTGCATTTGTGTATCAGTATGAGCATGCATATCCTTACGTGTGTGTGTGTGTGTGTGTGTGTGTGTGTGTGTGTGTCATTGTGTTTCCATGTGTGTGCGTGTAAGGCGGCGAGCGAGTGTGTGCCCGCATTCAACATCTCCCTGCAGCTAATGAGTGGCGGCCCACCTCTCCAGCAGGCCTGGCAGTCCTTGGCTATGGGGCTGGAGCTGGCTGTTTTCTCATGGTAATCACACACTTTGTCCCGGGGTGGATAATCCTGCACTGGCTTTGTCTGGGCCCCAGAGGAGAGCCCCACAAGGTCGACCCCGCTTCACAGAGAGCCACAGAGACCCAAATGCAGTAGCAGCACCCCACTCCAGGCCTGCGCTCCTCAACACGCACCCGTACACGCAGACACACACAAAAACTGCATGCTTGCACACAAATGCACGCACACCCACCGGCGCACACTCATTAGTTATTCTCGGTTTCAACAGCGAGGCCTGGAGTCATTAAAAACAGACTGCTTGTGCAAAAGCACAGACACACTCACTCTCATACACATATGCACAAACTGAACATGCAGCAGAACATTTTAATACATTTTTAACAGTTTTGTAGGACAAGTTATGTGTGATATTGCAAGCCAGCTAACAATACAAGATCATTCTCAGTAGTGTCTACACTCATATAATGTATAAGTCATACCTCTTCGATCAAAACATATTTTTGCAGCCCTTAGCTTCTCCCACCATTGGCTGCATTCCACTCTCTATAACTCTGATGTGTATAAATAGGCTGTATTGCTGGAGGGGAGAAACATGCTCAGGGCTTGGCGTGGCGTCAGGGAGGATCAGCTCACTGAGAATATCTGGAGGGGCAGAGCAAGAAGACGAGACTGAAGCGAAGGAGTGTGGAAGACAGGCTCCCACAGGTCTCTCTTACACTCCATCTACTCCCGAATCATTAATGAGCTGGCCTGGGAGGAACGAGGATAACAGTGCTGACCTCTCGAAGCATTAGAGCCACAAGTTGCAAACAGCGCTGAACAGCAACTGGAGCTCAGTGGTTTAGACTCGGACTTCCCTCAAATGACTTCAGCATCATTATAAGCCTGCAGGCCATTAGCTTTTGAGACAACCTTTCTGTGGTGCTTTAAAAATCCTGCTCAATAAATGCATACAAAGAAGAAACCAACAAGTTTCTTGAAATTGACAAGATTTGTGCAGTTTATAAGCAATGAAGGAGTTCACAGGAATCTACTGCTGTGATTTCTGAATTTCCCAGATTTCATGGTAACCAGCCTCTGGTGTTTAAATGTTTAATGTAAAGGAAATATCAGGGATGAGCCCAGATCTGAGGTCTGTTTGAAGGAATGAATGTGTCTCACTGGGTCATTAGCCAGGGGGAGTGGAGAACTGTGGGCCAGTGTGAAGAGGCAAAGAGAGGGTTTGTAATCCTCTATGGCCAATGGGACACAGCCAAATGTCTGTCTAAGGACACACTAGGACATTTTTGTTCCACCAACAAGTGAGACACACACACACACACACACACACACACACACACACACACACACATACACACACATGGCCACACATGCATACATAGACACACACAGAGACACACAACTCTAGAAATCCCACTGTTTCCAGTCTAGTAATCCTCATTGGGTATTCCGACGGAGTTTTGCTGTGGACACCAAGTTGACAGACAGAGTTAGAGAGTAAAAGAGGAACAGAGGGGAGGGAGGAAGGGGAGAGGAAAACAGACAAAAAAAAAAACTTCACCCTTCTCTGCTCTCCCAGCCGTCATTGGTTGATGGCACAGGGTCTTTTCTTTCCTTTTTGCTAATTGGCCACCCAGGCATTGACTCTGGCGTGAGTTGTACCCCAAAACACGTGCATGTCCCTCAGTCCCATGAAACACCTCCTGGCTATTCGCCACTCACCTTGCCATTTAAATGGCTGGTGAGGGGGGTGGGTTGGGGGTGGCTTGTTTCCATGGCAAATGGAGGCAACTCCTAGAGGAGACGGTGAAAACATTTTGCCACAGGTGCAAAAACAGTCATCCTTCACATGAGTTATAATTCTGTTTGCAGCTGTAACTGCAAATATTCATAGTGTGAAACTTTTCACTTGACTGTGTCACTCCAGTTAATGTGAACAGAATTGATGCCTAAAGAAGTGGAGAGACATAAAGAGACTTCACATTTATCTATTTGTAACATGAATAGGTTTATTATTTCGTGCTGCACAGCCTTTTTCTAAAAAGGGCACGTTTTTCCATGGAGGTTGTGATGTTTGACCCCCTGAGGGTCTTCACCTTTAGAGCAAGGCATTTCCCCCAGAATTCTTTAGGGCATGATGGACAAGGGATGATCTCGTTATTTCATTAACTTATTAGGAGCGGCGGAATTCGGTCACCTCTTCCACTTATGCCATCCCTGCCTTGAGGTCTGCGATAATTTCTTTAAGAAAATGAAAGAAGAAAAGACGAATAGGGGGAGGTGGAAGAAGAGAGGAGAAAAAAGTAATTTGATTGTCTGGAGGCTCCATATGGTTCCATGACTTTTCGGTTCACCCTGGCTGACTGCTAGCAGACTGAGTCCTTTCACTGTTTCAACACCGATGACAAACTTCCCTATCCTCCCTTCATCCCACTTCTCAATACCCCCCTTCCCCCCATCAAAAAAAAAAGAAAAAAAAAAAAACCAAAACACCCTGAATCTGGTTAGGGGAATAATAGAAGAGGCTAACAATGAGGGGGCAGGAGGGGGGTGTTGGAAAAAAGAAGGGGGGGGTGTCAAGTGACCCACAGAAAACACTATCAAACAAGACTGGAACTCTAAGGGGTTGACAATGGAGCGGCCTGCTCTTTTCTGTGCTACGCCACTGGTGGGGCGAGATAAGGGAATTCCTCAATACAGCAAAAAGGGAAGAAAGGGGAGCACTGCTTTTGAGAGATTCAGACCTCAAATCCAAACACTCCCCCCATAGATTATAGCTTGTGTGTTTTAAAGGGTGGCTGAAATAAAGCAGCACTTTGTTGGACAAGTTAGCCTTGTTGGTGTTGCTCTGCGCTGCCATTGTGAGATGTAGTTTTATGCAGTTCTATGCAGATGACAGGGAGATTAGCAACGGCCTGGACTACACAGGGCCTTTAAAGTTTTTATACAGCGATCTATCAAAGTAATTCAAAAGGTAACACAATGGCACTAACTGCTGCAGCTGTCTGAATTTATTGAGCCTTAAAACGCTATAGAATAAACAGCGGATTTAGCTGTTGGTCCCATATTCCTTATCAAACCTCTCGGTGCACTCTGTTTGACTTAGGTGCTCCGAGCCAGAACGTCTGCTGTGTTTGAAAACCAATGCTACGATAATGTTATAGACTGACTGATCTGAAAGTCAAACAGTGGGCAAGGTAGTAAAGTCGGCTTTGGGCCACATGAAAGGAGACTCGAAGTTGTGGAGAAGTCAGTGTGTCAGAACATTTAGATTTACAGTGACGCATCGTCAAAACGCACGCAACCCGGGGCCATGAGAAGAGGCTGGCTGCTCCACGTCAAACAAGGTGAAACATTTCGCAGAGGCCTCAACATGCCAACTAACTGTCACACACACACACACACACAAACACGCACATACACAGTGCACAGCTTTTATTGGCAGAGAAGGAACCACTGTCTCTCCTGGCATATCATCATAAACTTAAAAAAAGGCATCATTACTACACCACAGTGGTGTGTTACACTGTCCTCTGCTCAGGCTGAGACTGATGGACCTGGACCCCATCCAACCAGCAGACTGACTGATGGTCTTTTGTTTTTTTTTTGCTTTTAGGTATATAACTCAAAGTATCCCGCGTCTAACCCCACAGGACATTTTGGCGACAGTAAATTATCAGAGGAGTTTCGGAACTTTCATCTGAAACATAAAGCTTGGGTGGCAGGGCAGGTAAAAGAGAAGAAGGGAGAAGAGAAAAAAGCACAAAGAGAGAAGGGAAGAAATGATGATAAAAACTGAGTCTTGCAGCTCCCTACTTTTCTATCATTCTTTAGTGTCTTTTCTGTCATACTCCACTGTCTGTTATCCAGTAAGAGAAAAATGTTATAACTCATCCCGTCCTATCTGTCTACAGATACAGGTGCTGATAAGAAAAATTGCTGTGAGATAAGAATTTCACAATTGCCTCTGCAGCAGCATTCAAGTCACTCCCGATGCCAGTATATCCAATGTGATTTGATGTGTTGTGCGGCTCTGATGGAAAACAAAATGGCATGAGAGAGAGCCAAAAAAATTGACCGTTGAGACATTGCTCTCTGAATAAAAACCAAGCCCAATGCTTATCTCAACGTTTGGGGCAGAAGGGGCTTTACTTTGGAGCAGAGCTGCTCAAATATGCGCTATTTGCACAGCGTACAACTTCCCAGTCACTGCGGATTAGGCAAACAATACAGCTCCCCCATACTGCCCCCTCCGCCAAAAAAACCTCCACCCAAATTAGTCTTTCTTTGGCCAGTTATAAAGACCTGAGTATGAATGAGGGCCTCTGTTAGTCCAGGGAAGATAACACACACTCACTCACAGTGAGGGGGAACTAGTGTTGTGTATTCCAGCCTTGCTCAGCATCTGATTGGTGAGAAATGATTTATCTTGACTGACTTCGCTGTCGTGATTCGCTGATGAGCATAACTGACAGCGGCATGGTTTACACCATCCAACTGTTCACTTTCATTGTGTATATTCAGCCATGTCTACATACATGCATGCGTCCTTACACATGTATGTTTGTACCAGAGATGAAAAGCCGTCTGCTACCTCCTGATTAGCGCTCAGAGAGCTTGGTCATTAAGCCATGACAACCTGCCAGACTTGTACCAGACTTGCAGACAGACAGTGGAGTCCGAGCCGAGCCACCACACAAACAACAACATACACACACACACACACACAGAAAAGCCAAATCACCAAAGTTGAATGGCAACAACCAAAATGTCCCTTTTAAGACAGTAAGTTCCATTTCTGGAGAAAATTGCTTGTGTGGTTGTCTCCGGCATGTACAGTATGTACACAAAACTGTGTGCATGCATGGGTGTTTTGTGGTGCACAATATGGGAGCCACAGGGTGGAGGTGTGGTGAAACGCTCTGATTTATGGAGCTCAGACTTTATCAGCCATATGAGGTTGCAAAAACACCCAGAGCAAATTTCCTGCAGTCAAATAAAGTGTAACATGCCGTCCACAAATCACTAAGTGGAGGAATAACATGGCCATTTGGCAATACTGCCTGAACTGAGTCATGTGAGAATGTCTTCCAAAAGAATTTGTATGTGTCAGCCAGAGAACAGTAAAAACAAACATTTGAGCAAATGAGGGAGTGACTGACACATATTCAGATGACTTGATTTGCATCGCTGACTGACGGTGCTTTATCAAAACTGTGGTGTGTGTGACAGATGACTGACTGGGGGATGAGGCACAGCCGCCAGGTTAGACGGTAAACATGATGTGCTTTAATTCCACTAGTTGGATGCTGTTGGGGGTAAAAGAGTACCCACATGCGTGTGCATGTCTGAAAGAGAGAAAGAGAGGAAGTGCAAGGTAACACAGCGACACCAAGAATGTTTAATTAAATTCTGGAACAGGCTCTGGGTGCTTGTGCTCTAAATGGCCCTCCAGCTGAAAGGAAGGATTAACACAGAGCACGGACAGGCCTGCAGCCACAGCACGCTCATTACTGCAGGATGGAAAGATAAGTCAGAGAAGAGGGAGAGAGACAGAAGGCGAGAGAGACAGAGAGCAGAGGGACAGTTGAAATGTAAAACGGAGAGATGGTGTGAATTGACTGAAAATGTGCACGTACAGACTTCTAAACTGTAAGAGAAGGATGTGGGTAACGGTTAGTGACTTGAGGAGCGGAGAGCGGAAACTAACAAGAAATCCTCATATTTCACATCCACAGTTCTCATATATGCAAACCTATTTCTCACCACATCAAAGGAAAAAATCAGCCTATTAAAACTTGGGTCTTAATTTTGTACTTTTCACCATCTTCCTAATGGTAATAAGGAACTTTACTGAAAAGTTCATCAGACATAAACCTCCAGGGTCCATAGGAGTTGACTTGTAAGTTGTGTTTCTATTCTCATCTAAATGTATTTTGTGTATCCTCACAAATTGCACTGAATACTTTACCTTGACACAAAACGTAAAGCCAGTTATTTCAAATATTGCAAATCTTGCATTTTTCTGTACCTACTATATCGTTTTGAACAAATGTGTTGTTGCTGTTTTTTTTTTTGTTTTCTACACTTGTCTGTTCTCATTATATTTTATTTTTATCTATTTTTGTCTCTCTGCTGCTGTTAACAGTGAAACAGCGTGGAATCATCTGTAGTGTTTCACATCATGTTGCTGCATGCACATGCACATGATGCAAACAACCACACAGTTTTTCACTTGCACTGCAGGATATTATTCATGACATATATGTTTCAGGCTCTCATTTAGAGTTTAACTTCCAAAAAGAATAAATAGATACAACTAGATAATCTAGCTAACCTGCGGGGTTGTTTACAATCTGTCTGACAGCTCCACCTGCCTGTTTTGTAGTGTTCACACTTCTCAGCAGTGACTCAGTGACTACAAAGTTGCCATTACCAATATAAGTTATGGCCAAAACTACAAAAATAAAATTATAAATTGATAAATTGTAATAAACCAGAATTATCATTTAGTACCATCTCTACATTTATATTAAAAATTGATCAAGTTGACTTTTTACTGTAAAGTTTTAGTGAAATTATTTGATTTTGGTTGAGGTTGATATAATTAGAGTTGATTAATTAGGGCAAATTGTAATAAGGCAATGACATTAAGGCAATAGTATGAACAGACATGACTTCAATGGTGAGCAGAGGAGAAATAACTGGGGGAAAAAAAGTCTGTAACATTTCCATCACTTTTGAAGATGGACATTATGGAGAGTGGGCTCTGGCGTGGCCGCTGCTACAAGGATTAGCGTCCTTAAGCTCAGACATGCAGACAGGCTCTCTCCAGGGCTTCTGACCGACTGGGCAGAGCAGGGTTCGACCCCAAGCCAAGCCCCCTGAGCCCCGGCCATGTCTGCATTATAGCCACAGCCAATCTAACTGTGCTCAGTGTCAACAGCTCACACACTGGACTCACAGGGGGCAGTTTGCTCAACCTGCAGGCTACACCCTCAGACGTCCTGTTGACCCGGCTGCTCCAACTGGCAGGCAAATACGCACATTTACACTCTCGCCCACAAACACCACTTCATTAAGCTTCTTGAAACACTGCAGTGGAAGCGGGTTGTTGGGGAAGTGCAACACAAATAAAAAACACACATGTACTTTTGGTCCATTCAGCTTCTACTGGGATTTTTGTAAGACTTAGCAAACGTACTCAAGGAACGTATGTACGCGCTGATAAATGTAAGCATTACACAAACATCATCCTTGTTAATGGACTAATTTAGTAATTGGAATGTAATGGCAGTAAGTACGTGAGAGTGTGTTTAAGTAAGATCAACATTCCTGTGCAGAGCAAAGTGCAATGTCAACAGGCAGGGATAATTTGATTAAGAAGCGGCTTTGCTGTTTTTGCACTTAAACAAGTAAAGCTCCATTCACAGATTCATTCTTTTCCTCCAATAACGGAAGGAATTTAAATGGCAAAGAACCATATATGTTTGAGACACTGTAGGGATTTAAACTACCTAGAGATTTATATTCAACATCATATCATAGACAGTATGTAAGATTTTTAGAAAAAATAGGATGAAGTAGATAAGGAGGAACTTAAAATTCAAACATTTGATTCTAAAAAAACAAAACATATTCAAGAACATCAACATAAACAGCTGCTGATGCTGAAGTCTGCATCGCATTATACTATACACAACATGCATTTTTCTTCAAAGGAGACTGTAGGTGGTGGACGCCTATGGAAACTATACAATGAATGTTCTTGATGTTTCATTTCCTGGACTCATGGTTCTGTTCCCTTGTCCACTTATTTTTGGAAAGCAGCATTGAGTCTATAAACTTGGTATCCGCACTCACGGCCCTTTCTCTTTATGTGTTACTGTTATTGGACATTTCTATCCTGCACATAAAATTTTATAAATAAATCACAAGCTGTATTTTCAAATGCATCCTATGGTCCACTGAGATACACTGAGATGTGACTGAAAGCTCCAGGAAACGCTAGTGGAGCAGACCTTGGTCAAACTACCGTCTCCAAGATCAAGAATTTCACTGCACTATAATGCTTATGTGTGGTTAACAGTTAACAGTTTAATTCCAAGACTGAAACACCAGGAAGAGGTTCCTCAATGCAAAAGTTGTGCTAAATTATAATGGAGTACTTTAGTGTAAATTGAATATATAAGTTACAAAAAACATTATTTAGCACAAGAGATTTTATAGAAAACTTGGGAATATGTTTCTGTAATTTGAATTATAGAAACACAACAGCACATTGTCTTCATGGTTTAATGATTGTTGGTATAGACATCAGCCTCTTTGTGCATCTATCCCTCCATATAGATCAATCAGTTATATTTAATCAGCAACTCTTTAGGGATCACAAAGAATATAAAACTCACCATGAAGTCTGTCTATGAAAGTACTTTTTTTTGTGCCTCCTTGAAAACAAAGCAACATGTAAATATTCAATTCAAGGTCAAACCAGTGCAGACGTATAAAAAATACAGGAAATGAGAAGCAGTTTATCTCTAGACAGTTAACACTGACTTCTATTTAGACAGACACGAGCAGACAGAAAGGTCTGAACGGCACGTCTCTTCCCAATCACTCCTGCTTTGTGATAGCTGTGAAGGTAAAGACCTGCCTGTGAAGCTGCTTATCTCTGTTTATCTAACTGCACATCAGCATCTGAATCATACCTCTGATAGTCAAGGTGTTGTCATAGTGACAGCGCAGTGGGTCAACATGACTGAGGAGATGGATTGCCGGTGAACTTGAGTTCAAGTTCAAAGGAAAACCTAGATGGGTGAGAAGATAATGCCGTTACCATTGTTTCAACCTGTTGTGATTGAATCTTGGCTCTGAAATTTCTACTGATTTGTTAGTTGGTGGAAAAAACAACATTTACGAAACAAAACACCTCCCATTCATAAATCAACACATAGTTTCCCAGCCCGAATCCAAGCCTGTCTGTGTGTGTGTGTGTGTGTGTGTGTGTGTGTGTGTGTGTATGTGTGTGTGTGTGTGTGTGTGTGTGTGTGTGTGTGTGTGTGTGTGTATGTGCTCATCTCCATGTATGTAAGCCTTTTAAGATTAAGAGTAAGCACCAAAGAGAGAGCGAGAGAGAGGGTGTGTGTGTGTGTGTGTGTGTGTGTGTGTTTGTGTGTGTGTGTGTGAGTGTGAGTGTGAGTGTGAGTGTGAGTGTGAGTGTCTTGAAGTTGCCTGTGGGATTTGGATCCAAATGAGTGGAGTGTTGGTGCATTAATGAGTAACACACAACCCTCATCTCCAACAATAACCCTCACACACACACCACAACCACCCTATGCCTTCCTCCCTGTCCGCTGACATTTCAAGGCTGTGTTGGGAGCCAGAGGAGGAACTTCTTCATTTGGAGTGTGAGACAATGTGGCAGGCCGGTTGGCTTTGTGCTCCTGACATCCCGCCGAGGCACAATATGGCCCCGTCAGGGATCAGTGGGAATACACAATGCCCATTACCCACGGGGCCGTGCGGAGGGCCTCAGGGGCAGAGTTGGGATGGGCCACTTTCCAGACTACGGGGTGTCTAGGCCACACTGAAAGAGAGATGGAAAGAGGAAAGAAGATCAGAGAAGAGATAGAGAGACAGAAGATTAAAGATAAAAGGGAGGGTAAAAGATGAGATGGGGATAAAGAGACACCGAAATAAAAGTTGAGAGAAAGAGGAGGGAAAGTGGAGGAGAAGGAACTGAAAAATGGGTAAGGGTTATGAGAAATAGTAGAGTGCGGGCGTGATCGTCTAAGAGCAAAAACAAGGGGGATACAAAAGAGGGGGTATTGAAAAGAGAATAAACAGGGAGCAGGTCCTCTGCCAGAGATGGGGTGCAATGAAAGAGAGAAGACACTGCCTGGGGGTGCATCTCCCTGGGGATACAGAGAGAGGAGAGGGTGGTGGGGAGAGGGGAGGTGGGGAGAGGGGAGGTGAGGGGGGGGGTTGGTTTATCTTGGAGCTGAACTTGGTTGCTTGATCACACCCAGCATAATGGCAGCCTTGAACAAACAGGCCGGGGAAGAGATGCATTTTCACCTTCACTGCTGCTGCTTTGACCCCGGGGACGCAGTGGGTGGACAGGAGCACACTGGGGGTGGACGTCAGGGGCCAGGGGGCCAGAGGTGGTGACCAGGGGCCACAGAGGGGCATCTAGAAGGACAGAGAGAAAGATAGAGAGGGTGGACGTGGGTCAACGAGCCAACTGAACTTAACCATCAGTCTCCCACGAGAATCTCCCCTCTGTCAAGTCTTTCCACCTTTCAGAAACCGCTAAACCAGTTAGCTGGGCAAACAATCTGTGATGTAGAAATCCTACCTTGAAACGAGCAGGGAGGGTGGGAAAGTGTAGCAAAAGGGGATACCATGACCTCTGTGTTGAAACATTAGATTATCCCAAAATCAACCAGCCCCATTCAGATGTTACCTGTTTCCTTTTTAATTTCAGATGAAAGACCGCAGGGCAAGCATGATCTGAAGTGCTACTGTAGCTCCTGACCAACCGTTTGCTCTCACCTTAGTTAGGGGTCAGTACAAGTCTGATTAAATGGGTCAGTGCTCAACTATTTTCAGCCCTGGCTGACAGGGAGATGCATTAGTAATCTAGGAGTACTTCCCTGGAAAGAAGGGGAAAAGATAAAACTGCTGTGCCGGTGGGTTTGCATGTGCCCCAGGAAGTTTCTCTGCAAACCTCCCAATGGTGCATCTTTCCTGTGATAGAGGTGCTCTTATCTACATACAGCCTGTTCTGGCAGAAATTAAATGAATTTGTGTCTCGCTTTGGTTTGTACTCCTTCAAAAATATCCTGCGCTCATTTGGGGCTGTGCGCCGAACTCTTCTCTGCCCCCCTTTTTTTTTTCATAGCAGCCGGCTAAAAATTGCCAGATGACTCTCCATCTTTCTATCGCTCCCTCACATTTATTGTCTCCCAGTCTGTTCCCGCACCGTTTTCTCACATGCATATTTAAAGTCTTGTGCAAATAATCTCATATAGTTCGGATGCATAACAGAAAACTGGGATTTAGTTCACACAGGGTCAGGGATGGAGGTGGTTATGTAGAGGTTCAATAATGCAGAGCTGCACTTTTTTGTACAATGAGGTAAAAACTATACAAAGAGCGACACGGACCTCTGGAGAAAATATGTGACAGCGCACAGTATGCACCCAAAACAACAAATAGGCCCTTGTTATGTGTCGCCTTCAAAATGTCTTCACTCACTTTATCCTCTATCTCAGCCTCCTATCTACTGCGCTCTGTGCTAAAGGCTCCACCCTGGGTGCTGCCACAGGTTTATTTAGAGCTGGGGGCATGTCCACACTGCACAGCTTGTCTGAATGGAGACTCACAACATGTGGCACCCCCCCCCCCCCACCAACACTCACCATCTGGCCTGGTCTTCTATGAAACCCACACACAGCAACACGCTAGGGAACATACTGGGAGTGCACAGATGTGCAATCAACATATTCCCATGCTCATGTGCATATGGAGACACCATGATTCTTTTCTTTTCTTTCTTTCTTTATTTCTTGCAGTACAGAATCCAGCTCGTATTCCTTTTTGCTGTTGTGAAGTTTCTGTTTTTATCAACACTGTCACTGCGTAAAATACTAAAAAACAGCACAAGATGATTTTTTTTTAAATATTGAATAGTTGTGTTTTTGTCCAACTCTTGGTCAGCGATCCCTAAAAGTCGTCTAAGACCTGGGTAGACAGACTGTTCTCCAACAAGAGCTGAATGCCCATAAGCATGTTAACCTTTTGGGGTCAGAAATCATTGTGTCCTCTCCTTCCACTGTGTGGTCTCTGGTGTATAATTGACATTTAATGAAGGCCTCCGTTAGCATGAGGCCATAATGGCACTGGGTAAAAGAATAGAGAGAAGGGGGGAAGGGGGTGAAATAGGGGGAACGGTAAAGAAAACATTTTCATGGCAAATGTCGTGGGTGAGAAGTGGAAAAAGGTAGATAGGGTGAGCGACGTGGATGAGGAAAGGGTGTAAAAGACAGAGATAGAGAAAACAGGGCAATACGAGGAGGAGGTGGAGGACAAGGGGCACATGAGATTACATGGGAGCGAGGGAAGAGAGCCGGGTAACAGACGCAGAGGACGGCAGCCTGTTGTCTGGCTGCCAACCCCATCTGTCTATTTTCACATCACCTCCATCAACCACCCAGACCACGAGAGCAAGAGAGATGGAGAGAGAGGAGATGAATATGCTAATGTGCCACATGTTGATACCATGGCCTGATATGTCGTGATAATGGCATACCACTGCATCAGCGGAGCACATAAGTGATCTGTTTGTAGAGGCCGGAGCCTCTGAATAAGACAAATCACTGTTATATAACTACTGGTAATTATATTCTTCTCGGGGCATGTCTGGGCACGAGGTTCATTCTTTTCACCAATCAAACAGTTGAAGGAGAATCTACAACAGTTGCGTGCCGTCAGGACGAGCAAAGAAACGAGAATGACACCAAAGTAGACGTAATATCTCTCCTTACGTCTCAGAACAGCGTGCTGTCCCATAAAGGATCTGATATTGCCTGTTTGCATTCATCTTGTAATTTACTGCCCTCTTTCTTAGAAGCTAGACTACGAGCTGCTGCATCTGTAATTCCTGTCATTTTCATCGGCACGGTCGTGTGCCGTTGACAAAGGCTGGGACTCGTCAAGCAGAGACGGAAGCAGCATTTTTTGGACATTTGCGTACATTTCCAGGATAATCCTGGGATCTTTAAGTAGGTATAACTAGCTACAGACAAGTGTGCTTGTTAAGCTGCCCTTGACTCAGCTTCCACCACTCTGAGATCGGTTGTGATATTGAAGGCTACGGATTATTATTCACATTGCACAGGTGTGTGTGGAGACTGTACTTTACTGTACTTTTTCTACACATCAGAAAAATGACTTCAACAATCTTTTCTTCTTAATCATGAAGGGGTAGCAAATAAACAAGCAGATTGCCATGATTTATCATCTCAAATCAGTATACGAGGGGTGATTGAAAAGTTTGTGGCCTTATGTAGAAGGAAATGAGATATAGGCCTAGCTCTTGTTACATGCACGCCCAGTTCAACTCTTTGAGTGATTATGCGGAAAGGTTGAAGTTAATAACTTTTTTAATAACTTTTGTGAATTCAAAAGATATTTCCACTGTCATGAAAAAGTATGTTTTAGTCTGGTCCAACGTCACAGCTGAACAGCTGAATCACACATTTAGATGATGGTTTGTGGGCGGCAGAAGGGGTGGGGGGGTGGGGGGGGGTAGTTGCATCCTCAGCACTACTGCTTGTGTGAAAGTCACTGCATGCCATTGATCTACAGTTATAAAAGGTGTGTGTTCTTTCCACCGTCTCATTTGCTTAACTCTTAGTAATGGAGCCTGTGTTTCTAAGGAGTGGCTGCTTTTTATCTGCTTTGAACCAACTGAAGTTGGCCCGGTGTCAAAGTCTACACTTGGGGAAAACCAAGTTGAATCATAATGGTGCAAAAATGTGATTAATAAACAACTGTTTGGCCAGAGGTTAGCCATTGTGGTGTGTGGGATGTGGGATTAATAATGCTGCAGTAAAAAGGGTTTTTCCTGAGATCAGACAACAAGCAAGCAGCGAGAGAAGTTAATAAAGCACACAGCACGGAGAAGACACCCCCAAAAATATATGTTACAGAAAAACATGACAGCTTATTTTAAATCAGATTAGCTTTCTTGCTACATTTTTAGCCTCATAATCTGTTTGCTTTAAAATTCAAAGTACAGTTTTTCATGACTGGGTAATGTCCAGCTTGCCTAGTGTCAACACTTTGCCATGCGGCACTTTTCAACTAAAAACCACCTAACAACTGTAAAACTTGGTGAAGTGCTGAAGTTCATAATGTGTTGTTTTATATGCTGAAAAGATAGCTGAGGCAGTATAATGATTTATAACTATGTGGAAAGACAAAACAATCTGTCTTGTGAATTCTAAGTAGATAGCGTGCATTTATATGCACTCTCAGTCTTTTATATTAATACCCAAATCCATTTGACACACTTAACACATCTGGGGATTGTATTTTCACAGAGATTACAAGCATTTTCAAACCTCAAGCTGAAACCCTTCTGTGAGGAAAGAGCAGGGTACATACAATATTAAAGTAGGGCACACCTGAGGGCTGAGGAAGTCATTCCAAAGAACATTTCATTGGGGGAATTTGTGTAACTCACCTACACCACTATGATGTTTATCATATCACATAGTCCCAAATAGCATTTGAATGTGCATGAACACACTAAAGACAGAACAACAAAGAATATGTTGCTTTCAGTTGAACCCACAGGCCTCTCAATTTTGAATACATTTTACATTGTTTGTTGTTTTTATACGTCTCAAATTATGGTGTAATTATTTTGTGTTGACTTCTTGGCTGGATCAGAAAAGTCACATTTAGGAATATATTGGCTGGGTAATTATACCTGGATATGGATCTGTGACTCTCAGAACAGAAAATGTATCAAAAAGCCACATTAAAAGTCAAGAGAGAATTTCCTACCCAATAACTGCCGTGAGAGAAGGGAACAGACACTGCTTCATTTTATGCTGAACACCCATACAACAGGGTTACAGACCCAGCACTCTTGAATACATCAAATTGCATCAAACACATATACAGTAATTATACTGTGAAGTAAAGGTCTATTAATCAGCCTAAGTATTTCTTTTTCCCCCTGTAATTTCATTGCTGTAACCCTATTAGCAGTTAAATTGAATTCAGCCATGGTTAATTATGTTGTTATATTATTGTTTCCATGTAACTAAATTGCTGCATCAATACTTATTTTATAATTAATTGTAACTGAAAACATAGCCACATCATAAGGGATTTGTAAGTCTAAATACCCCGTCATTGGGACGCTTCAGTGTGAGACTTCATTGCAGTGTCAGGGCAGTGTGCCATCTCTTTTCTCCAGTGGCTTGAGTTCATAATCTGTTTTTATGGCTTGGGATTTAAAGCAAGCAAGCACTCTGCTCTTTCCTGTTAGAAAACATTGAGAATCATTTCAAAGAGTACATGTTTTGGAAACGCTCACTTCTGTAGTTACCGGAGAATGCAGCCTTGCAGAGTGCAAGGCAGGCAAAAAACTAATAGAAGTTCTCTTTCTCTGGGATTCAAAAACACTCGAAAATAGAGAGCGGTGCAGCAGAGTCAGTCCTCAGGGAGGAGCGCAGAAAGGTCGTTCTTCCTAAACAAACTTTACTTAGCCATGCAGCTCTCACAGCGCTGTGATCTCTTTGCAAGATTATACATTACGGCTGTTTACAATTCACTTTGCAATGTCACATTAATAACATAACACAACATAATTACACCTGAGATTTTTAACCCAGTTTGCAGATGATTGGCTAAATGAATGCATGAGATAAAAACAACCACACATCCCTCTCTCTGCACCTCCCTGTCTGTCTTATTGGATTCCTATTTAAAGTATTTATCAGCGCCTGCACAAAGAGCCACAGAGACGAGTGCATCGAATATCTAATATGTAATCATAAATATAGCAAGATTACACAGTGTCATGGGAATACAAGAAGTGTGACAAAATAGGAACACAGAGAGCAGAATGGGCGATATGTCAAGCTTGGGAGCAGAAAAGAAACAGGAGTTTATTTTCACTTGAATGATCCCAGTCATGTTGAGTTTTGCAAGGCTGAGACTGGTCAGACACTCAGGAACTGGTTTTCTGAGTTGGGCATGATGTTTGTCATACCAGTTGAACTGAGGACTGAGGTCATGCAGGATCACATGGGATTTTCTGTTCCCTTATACATAATTTCTCATCACATCTATCTCACTCACACACATACACCCATTAACACACACACACAAACACACACGAAGAGGAAGACTTTAACTTTCCATACGCCTGTCATCATCCTTCTTCCTTTCCCGTATTTCCCCTTTATGAGTGTCTCCCATTCCTTCAGTCTAACTGCAACCGTACACTTTAAGCAGTTAACGGTCGCAGTAGTGTGAATGTGTGCGTGCGCGTGCGCGCGTGTGTGTGTGTGTGTGTGTGTGTGTGTGTTTTGTGCGTGGGTGTGTGTGTGTGTGTGTGTGTGTGTGTGTGTATGTGTTTGTGTGTGTGTTTTCATGGACATGTGTTTAATATAAACAGACTTAGAGACATCCATCTGTCAAGACAAATACCCTGTCAACACAGGGAGGCAAACAGTAAATTATACACACATGATTTTTGTTCAAGTGCTTTCTGTGTGTTTGCATGCGGGTATATGTGTGTGTGTGTGTGTGTGTGTGTGTGTGTGTGTGTGTGTGTGTGTGTGTGTGTGTGTGTGTGTGTGTGTTGACTTTTTCACGCTGTCTTGGAGATTGGCATGTGAGAGGTAATGGCTTGTAACTGGGTGTCAGGATTACCAGGCCCACAGCTATTCTTGCCATAATGAGAAATCATTAGCTAAACCACAGTGAAGACACTCACAGGCCCCAGCAGTTCACTGTGTTCCCTCATACAGATGTAGTTAAAAAAAAAAAAAAAAATTATCGAGGGATTGTTGTTTTGTTGTTGCTGGAGGCATCTTCACCTTATATTTACACACAAACACACATGCAAACATACACACACACACACACACACACACACACACACACACACACACACACAAACGAAGTTAGGGCTGTGTATTTGCCTGTCACTAGCTATCAGGTGTTCACACGTGGAGATGGAGGGAAGCGCAGTGTGCATACCTGGCTCTCTTCCCTGCAGGTTACCTGTCAATCACAGCATGTCACGGCTCACAGAGGCTGCCCTCAACACTGTTGAGTAAACTGGATATTAGTGCTCACACAGCGCTAATAATCTCAATCATTAGTCATAGGTAGGACCAAACAGCATGTTTTTAAATGATGTGACTGAAAATCATAAACCATGTCAGGAGCCTTTTCCAGCAAATTGAGATACTATAATTAAAATCCAACTGTGTCAGGACTTTTCTTCATGTGTATGTTTCTGCCAAGACTGAAATGATCCCCGCTCACTGAATTATTTTTCTACATTTACGTTAACAGACAATATTTTAAGGATAAAGTTATTAATAAGTTGCTCAGTATCGTATACAGGCAAAGTTATAGCAATAACAGGCATGTATATGGGATTACACCAATCAGGAGGTATAGTTAGATAATCTACTGGCCACTGTCTGGAAGCTAATGGTTGTTTCTACCATAGATTTTTCATTTTCAGTTAAGAGTTCATACAAGGCCTGAAGCTAAGCTGAGGGAAAGTTAAAAAGGTCAGAGATGTGAAGAAGACGACACTGTTATCTGTCATATTTCCGAACTGAGGCATGCTTCACCTTGAGAAAGGTTTGGTGGGAAAGTAGAAGAACAGCCGCCCGGAGGGTCACTTCATTTCCTTGTAACTGCCTTCTCGTTTTTCCGTCTCTCCTATCTCTCACTTTTCTCAGTCCACTTCTTAAGATCAGCTTCTCATTCACCTCAGCCAAACAGCCAAACAGTCACAAATTCAGGGAAACTGAAACCAGGCGAGCACATGTATTTTCAGAATTCATAATATCTGACAGTAACCTATGCATTTACACTACATTTGGCACAGGAGTACTTCTGATTTTCTTTTCTATGATATATGATAACATCAACTAGTAATCCAGCTGTAAAATAGTCTCTGACTAGGGAAAAGCGGCTGAGCCCTGAGTCATTTGAACTCAGTCCCCTTTCAATATTTTAATATTGCAGTTGCACGTTTGTCTGCATGAGTCAATGCAAAGCCATTCACTCAATGAAAACTTTAGACACATTTGGCTTTCAAAGAAAAAAAAAATGGGCTGAAAGAAATGTTTGTTTACCTACAACTTTAAGGTAACTGCCGCCACTTTAATATAGAACATGTTGAGTCACATGTTGGTGGCAATCAAGGCTGGTGAAAATGAAAACGTCCCCCTGAGAAAATCAGCATTAAAAAAGTTTTCCTCTAGCTTTAAGTAATCCAGATCCTGTACTCATCTGCTTTATGTCCTGTTCTCTTTCTCCCTCACACACAGAACAGTATGGGAACCTGCAGGCTATAGGTTTCATAATGCTTTAATGGAGCATGTGCCATGTGTGTGGTGCGCATGTGTCTGTGTGTGTGTGTGTGTGTGTGTGTGTGTGTGTGTGTGTCACTTTCTCTCTGGTTGACAGGTATAGAGAGAGAGAGAGCAATTCCTTACATCTCACAGGTAATCGTCTAATGAACCTTAAATTACAGGGAGCATCCAAAAGAAAACACACACAGTACTGGACATACAGTACGTACTGTACTATAATCTATACATGTAGTACATATATAAATACACACTACCTGTCAGAAGTTTTGGAAAAACCCTATTTTTTCCAGTTTTATTGACATTTAAATTGTTCAAGTTCAGTCAATGACTTTAGTCAAAGGTAGGTGGTAAGTGAATGACAGTGCTGTATATTGCTATCACAATGGTGAGAAAAAGGCAAGTAACAAGGGAAGACAGACTGGTCGGTCAGGTGTTCATCCTACAGCAAAAAAATGAGCCAAAACATTAGAAGAAAAGAAGTAGACGATGACTTCCCATGATGGAAGACCAGCACAGTCTCCAGACTTAAACCCATGGAGCGGGTTTGAAATGAACTGGACAGAAGGTGAGAAGTAACGTGTTGGGACAAATTTTAAAACACAATGTTTCATTTCAATTGTATAAAGATTGTCACGAGTGTGTTCGGCTGCTGATTGAGTCGGAAATTTACACATTCATTATGCTATGTAAATTTCAGAAACAATAGGAAGAATGGAGATGTTCTAAAAACACAGCTTTTTTTCTGCTTGGCATGAAACTGTTAACCTCAACCTGCCCTGCCTGTTTTCATATATGTGAGTTAAGAGGGGACACAGAAAAGGTGAATTAGAAACAAAGGAAGAGGGTGAAATGGATACAGTGTCAAATTATAAAATCTTTATGTGTTTGCTATATATATTTTGTATGCTGTGTTGGCATGATGTGAGCATGCACTTACATATGTCCATGAATACCTTTGAAAGCATGAACAGAGGCTTTCAAGTGTGTGTACAGGGAAGGGGTACCCAGCAGCATCAGGGACACCCAGCAGCCATTTCTTGTGCTTGGCGGAGCTGTCAGAATGCATCGGCTCGTCCCCTCTCTTTCAGGAGCGCAGGGCATGTATTCTTCCATCAGAGAATGAAAGGATGAGACCTGGGAGGTGTCTTCGTCCATAAGGACAGACAGAATCACAGAAAAAAGGTACGGTAGACTTGTCAACATATAGAATCTGACAGTGTGAGTCTGTGGAGTGGGACACAGTCCGAGTCTCTTGTGCCAGTCACGCTAATGCACCTCAGTATCGGACGGCAGGGCAGAAGCTGGTGTACGATGTGAAACATTTTACTTTACACAGCAAATATAACTGAGCTGACTAAAGTTTAAACAAGCCTTGGATGCTTTCCCAAACAATGACAGCAAAAATATTGTTCTTGCCTTATGCTTTCGACTTAACTTTCTGCTGACACTGAAATACATGCTTAGAGAGTCAAATCCATCCTTGCTCCAGGCTTCTTTCATTCTCTCCCATGTGCTAAGACATGAGCAGACCTGCCTTTCACATCCCACGCCAAATTATAGCAAGAGAATGCCCTCAACCGTCATCTGGCTTCTAATAGGTGTTTGAGGATATATAGTACAGTATATGTATGTGTTAAACATATAAGCACATACATGATAAATACACGATAAATGTATCAGCCCAATCTCAGCTACTAATCCATTTTATAACTGTAAATTAACCTATTGCCAAAAGTTCACATTCATAAATCATGCCTTACAACTATCTCAATACATTCCTCGAAGTTCAAACATTCCCAATAACTGTGGCATATAAAACTCATAACTCATACTGACTGTAAAAACATTTGATTAAATACCAGCTGCAGAATTTTGAAAAAAACAAACAAGTACAGATCCAAAGAAAAGCAGCGTCGGTGAAATTATCAATGTATCAAGTTGAAGAAAATTGGAACTGAAAATGCGACGTTGTTGCTGAAATCTTGTTTGGTCACCAGGCTGGAATCATCACCGGTGGCATGTCACAGCAACAATAGACCAGTATCTGACTCCTTCACGCCTGATGTAAATATAAACATTGGCAGGAGCCTCCTTTACAGCTCCAGTGCTGTGTGTATGTTTGGAAGCTTCACACACGGAGGGATGGAGCGGTTGGCCTACACTTTGACTGTCTGCTGCCAACACCTTGTCTGGTTGTTTACTGTACAATGAGATAAGCAGAACCCAAAACATAGTAAATGCTCAGCATGCTCCAACACTCATCCTTTTCTCTGGAATGTCACTCAGCTTCTCCGAAGGCAATCGGTTTTCACTTGAGGAGGAGAGGGAGGAGGGAGAGTCATTCATTTAAATCGCACACAGTTGTTCACCCAACTGCAATATAATTTATAAAGGTGATGTCGTTGAAGCTCCTTGGTTGGACTGTGACCGGATGAGGAACGTGAGATATTTGTACTATTGTAAAGGTGCTGGTAGGTGGACTTTGTTACCTTTTAGAGCAGAGCCAGGTTTACTATTTCCCCCTGTTACCAGTCTTTGTGGTAAACTAAGCTAACTAGCTGCTGGATGTAGTTCCCTTTCACTCCATCCAGCCTTTCACCTTCATCCTTGTTGTGTTCGCTGTCCAGTTAATGGGCTTGCTAGCATGTGAGTCAGCCATTGTGACGCTCCACCAGCTAGTACTAGCTTGAAGCCTCTGTACGAGAGGAGCAGTACGCCAGAAGCACATTCACGTACTGATTGACACCCCCCCACACACCCCACCCCACCCTCTTCACTTTGGCCTTGTCTGATTGGTTAGAAGGGCAAGGCTCACTCAAAAACTTTAAAAGGTAATATCTCAGCACTGCTGCCTGGCTGTTCAATGACTCCGGGTCGCAGAAGCGTTTGACAGCTCCACTCCACATCGCAAAATGATTGGGAGCATATTTTAACTATATATATTATATTATTATAATCATTGCTTGGAGGTCAGAGATTAACAACTCTTTGATTTACCTCCATATGGAGCAACAAGGAGTGGAGAAGACAAGGGCGTGAATACAGGCACTCACCAACACCCACATGCATACAAATCAACACACACACACACACACACACACACACACACACACACACACACACACACACACACACACATGTATGGGCACATTCTATCACACAAATGCACAGCACAATCCTGTTTTTTGATCAGCCTTTTTAATTGTGCATTCCTGCATCTCGCCTGGTGTATTTACAGAAAGCGTAACAAGGCCATTGGAGCCAATTATACAAAGAACTGTCTTCAAACCCATCGTCCAGGCGGAGGAATCACAGAAATATTTATCCTGTTTAAAAGTTTAGGAAGGAGAGAAAGGGCCTTGGCACTAAACCCTTTAGTGAGGCAAGGGGAATGAAAACCTCCAGTGTAAAAAGACCTATTAGTCTCAGGACATGGGCATTAGCATGATAGTAGACTTATCCTCGGGGCTGAAGGAGAGGGACGCTGTCTCTACGCTTTCAGCTAGCAGGAGAAGGGGGGTTTCTATACATATACACACACACACACAAGCTCTCTGATAGGCAGGCAAATGCAAAGTGGGGCCCTATACAGAGCATGAGGCACACCAGCGACCCAGTAAATAAGGAGGAGGAGGAGGAGGCAGGGAGGAGAGAGGGCGGGTTGGGGACTGAAGGAGGGTGATGAAGAGAGAGGAGAATTAAACTTGCTAACAACAGACCAAGAAGAGGAGAACCATTAAAAGATGTAAGGAGCAATTTGTAAAACTGCAAGTGACAACAATGCTCTGCAAGCATGAAAAGGGAGTTTATACCTTCTTTTCACTCTTCTTTTTTACTTTTTCACTCTTTTAAGCCGCAAATGTTCTGCTCTGCTCCAGTCTGCAGCGATGAGTTAACAGTGGAGTGCTATTGTGTGACGGAAACCTGTAATATGAGGCATGAAAAATGTAACTCGATAGTTTCAGATGGTCAGAGAGTCCTGAAGATTTCTACGTTTGGATGCACTGTGAAGAAGAAAAGAGGAGGAGATAAAGGGAAGGATGCTCAAGAAGAAAACACACAGAAGGGTTCAAAAGAATGGGAGGGGTTAACCTGTGCAGAACAAGCTGACCAACACTTCACGCTGAGTTTGGAGAGAAAGAGTGCACACAGTCAGACATCACTATTCCAAACACACACACAAACAAACACCGAGTGTACGTTCAAACACGAACACAAGCACAATCATGTGTGGTCACATAAACATGCAAATGTGCAAATGTGCATGTGTGTGTGTGTGTGTGTGTGTGTGTCTGTGTGTGTGTGTCTGTGTGTGTGTGTGTTGGGTTGGGTTGGGAATTGATGAAGGAGTTTCCTCAGTCTGGTCACAGAGGGCATTTATGTACAAAGCATGTGTTGATATAGTGTAAAGATGGAGGACACACAAGCAACTCATGCAGGGAGAGGGCAACAAGTGAAGAGAATGAACCTCATTGTACGTCCATTATGGAGATGCCGAGCATGATGGCGCAGTGGTAGCGCTGTTAGTGGAGGGAGGGGGTGTCTAAAGCTAAACAACAAAACTGAAAGTGCATACAAGCATTGAACTGTGCACTGACAAAACAATCAGTAGGGAGGAGGGGGGGGCAGGTTACAGAGAGGAGACACCTCCAGTGAGTCTCTGAAAATATGATAAATGGGCTGTTTAATGTCAGCATTCAGAGTTTTGAGACAAGGCAAGACGTTGAGGGATTAGGCCGTAAGAGTCAATATTAGTGTTGGTGGCATGACGAAAGCCCTGTCTGGTTAAACAGAGCAGGGAAATAAAGCATTTCCAGCTGATGTCAATGTTTGAACAATGATTCTAATCATTTGCACAGAGATGAGGTCTGCCTCGGTTTATCTGATAGATCAGTTGCTGTTGTGGGGCCGATAGAAAGAACTGCATAGTAAAAGGGGCTCAGTAGTTTCGTGAATGGACCAATGGGGTTGGAAAGTGCTGAAAACAAAACCATAGCTGGAATTCTGTTTAAAGGTATCATATTATAATTACTCTTTTCACAGAATAAGTATAAATATCAGCAGTGCATTGATCAGCAAGTGTTACTGATCAATGCTAGTCACTTTGCTATATTGCATCAATGGTTGCTGAGATTTAATGATCCTCGAAGAGTGAAGACTGAACTGGCCTAATTTGGTGGATTAAGCTCTAAGCCTCTGCCACCCACTGAACCGCCCACAGCATGCAATGCTATTGGTTTATATTTTTCACGTCAATGAAGATTCTTAAAGATGAAAGGAGTTTGGGTTTAATGCTTCTGAAAAGTTGGGATACTATATATTTATTGTAGATGCCACAAAGCAAACATCAGCTAACCTAGTAGTACATTGCACCTTGTCTTATTTTGTCAGAGATGAAGTACACGGGTAGAAATGTATGCGATATCATCCAACCAAGTCTATGGGCAAATGGACACGCTTGAAGCGCACATCCAACTGGCATTTGCAGATCACTCTATAAAGTGGGCATGACCTTCAGATTATCTGTTCCAGGAAGTTTCAAAAATCAGTTTGGTTTCATGCTGTTTATCGATTATCCAACAAGCACTTTGTTTTAAACATATTCCTGGCTCCTATATGTAAAATGACCACAGGCAGGGAAGAGAGCAACTGCTTGCACTCACAAAACCACACTAAAGAAAAACTGGAGGACCAAAGTTCCAGTGTGGTTGATCATTTGCCACCACTTCACCAGTGTTCAAAGATTTCAGTTGAAAAACTGCAGTAGCTTCAAAGTTGGATCATGTGCTGTGGATCTCTAAACAGTGTTTAAAAAACTTACCAATGTTCAAGCTCTTACATTGCCACCATCCACCCACATAAGTGTTTTCACTTGGATGATCTGAGATCTTAACAGGGTCATGTGGTTGTTCATAGATTGTGCTTGTTTTATGTCTACTTCATTATCTGTTTAGTTTTCATTGCACATATCAAGGTGGGACAAATTTACACCTTTACCATTCTTATTTGTTCATAGTTTGGTGAGTTTGATACCTCCACTAAACTTCACCCTGAGCCGAAGTCTATTCAGTGAGAACTGAAAACACTTTTGTGGATGTGCCGGTCCTTGAATCCTGCCATAGTGTTAACCATTCCCTCTATTTGAAGCCACACCACAATGAAAAATATTGTGATGAGATGAAGATGAAGAAGGTGGCCAGCAGCAACGTCTAGTATTTTTTAAAAAGTACAGGTAGGCCCAAATGCAGCCAATAGCCGCAGTGACAGATTTACTCGGCAGCAGCAACTGATCACTATCTGAAAGCACAGTTGTCCCTACTGAAGCAGCTTAGCTGAGCCAGTTTACCAATGTTACACAAAACATTGTTATGCAATCTCAGGTCTTGTTATCTTAGAGGCAGTTATTGTTTTTTGCAGGTGGTGATAATTTACAGACAGCACGTTATATCAACATCTATTGGCAATAGATGCAAATAGGCGTCTCTAGGCAGATATTCTGACTTTTCATAGTAGGAAAAGCACAGGTGTTACTAATAAGGTTAATGATGACTCTGTTCTATTGTATAAGCGTCCCAGTAATAATCCAGCCATAATCGTGTGAAAGTGAGCCAGCATGCACATTACCAGGACCCTGAAACTGAAGCAGCTAAATGCAATTCAGCCATCCTTAATTGTATAATTTACACCTGTGTTTTTCCTGCTCCAGCATGTCAAAAAGTCTTCTGTGAAAATGGCCTATCAGCACAGTCGTTACCCTCCCAATCAGTCCTGAGAAGGAGCCTAACTAGGCCAGATGATTGAAAGCACCTGTGTATAGGTGGACCTTCTGTGTGTTGAAACAGAAATGTCAATCTAAAAATACTGACTTGTTAGTAAACCTGAAAGTGTGCTGTATGAACATGAGCTTTGCTACCTCTGTATGCTTACAAAGGGGGGGGGGGTCTATCTACAGCATGTATATGATTTTTAATTGGGCAAAGTGTGGTCACCCTCTGAATTTGGAAACAACAGAATGATCATATCTCATGATTTATGGTTGTAAGTTGCCTAAAATGTGGGCACGCATAAATTATCCAATTGTATTTTTTGCAATCCATCACACAGCAGCTGTCAAATCAAGACTATGGAAGGCAAAAAAATAAATGAAATCAAACAAAACGAAACAGGCATGGCAACATTTACACTTAAAAAAGGGTCCCATTGCTTTTCAAGGGAGATTTTGAACCTCATGTTTCAACAGTTTGTTTTGCTCTGGGTGATTTGTGAGTCTAGTACAGTAAAGGGCCAAGGATGTAACTGCAATCTCAAAAACGACCCCACACTTACTGGAAGTTCAGTTCCTGCTACAGTATGTCAGGTAAATGAGGACGAATGGCAAATCAGATAGGACAGATAACATGCAAATGAGACCGCAGTCAAGATTTCCCTGCTAAGTAGGAGAGTGAACACTTGTGACTCAAATTTATGTCCCTCAGAATAACTGCTCTACAAGTGTTTGCATACACATACCATTTAGACAACAGCAAACTGGAACTATACAGTTATGCTGAATTGTGTGTGTATGTGTGTGTGTGTGTGTGTGTGTGTGTCTGTGTGTGTGTGTGTGTGTCTGTGTGTGTGTGTGTGTGTAGAGGTATCCCTATAAGACAGGGGGAATATGCTTGGCCCGCCTACAGCTGTGATGAATGGGTCTGAGGCTTTGTACCACAAAGCCCCTCACTTCATTACTGTCACATGGAACAGATGGTGCCTTTCACCGTTGCATCACATGTAGACACACACACATACACACACACACACACACTCACACTTTCTTTCCGGGGATGCCGTCGTTCTGTGATGTGCACACATACACACGCAGGGGACAAGCAGGCTTAATGAATTCTACACCACATGCAGCTTCTGTGCTCAGCTGAAGCATTAATTCACAGATCTGAGGAGCAACCAAACACAAAATTAGATCATGAGTATGAAATGTTAAACAAACCAAAGAGGGGGTAATTGAATGAAGCAGGGAATAAACAAAGACCTGTGTTCCATCTTCCAAATGGAAAATTGTTTTGGTGCTTGGGAATCTTGATTTGCCAGCACAGCAACTCAAAATCCCAAGACGTTTGAGGGAAAACAACAATGTGTTTGTGCGTGGGTACATGAGTGTGTGCACTGGTGCCTCAGGGAAACAGCAGGTTACACACTCTTCTTTTCACTGTGTACCTCAACTGGTGTTCAGCCTACAACAAAAATACAAAGTGCAAAGCTTAAGCAAATCATTTTTCTTTATTATGCATGCAAACAAATTTACTAAACCAAATATGCCATAAATCACATCAAATATTGCACTTATTTTCAGAGTAAAAGAAATGCGCGAGATGAGAATAAAAATCCACCTACTTATTGCACACTTGTCTTTTTATTGTTCTTCTTCATTCATCCTGAGCCTGGGGATGTGTGTCACATTTGTGAAGGCCCGCTGCTTGAGCAGCCCTCTGTTCCCTCTGGCCTCGAATCAAGTTTCCCCACCAAACCCAAGCGTTATCCACTCTCCTCCACACGGGTCACAAATTAACAAGTCCCCGAGCACTCAGCCACACAGAAGCATCCCTGCAGCGCACCAATGTGGTGGGGAAATGGAGCAAAAGCCAAGAGGGCTGAGCTGTGGGGTGGAGATGTGTGAGGAAGAGGGGCAGTGGTTGGCAGAGTAATGATGGTTGTACAGTAGGTTTTACTGATGGGGAACCGGCGACTCGTACAGCTAATGTCCCTCCTCGTCCTTCTTCTCCATCTGTCTTTTGGCACAAACTGGGTCTCACCTGTCCAAGAAAGTGAAAAGAAGAAAAAAGTCAAAAACACTCGCTGCCTGAGGAGCAAAGTTCAGAGGACTGCACACTCTGCTTTAAAGGTACACCTGCCTATGAGTGGGGGCTGTAAACACTATCTTTAACTTAGCACACACACACACACACATATCATGGCTTCACTATCTAACTGAAAATCAGAGCCACTGATACAGGGACTAAGACCACACGCCACACATTGCCCAGTCCAAGCTCTATCTCTGAATGGAGCGAGTCCAGACAATATGGTCCCGGCATTATCTTATTGGTTTAACATTAAGCAAACTGTGGCAGCACACCACACCAACAGCTATTGGTTCCTCTTTGCTTTATTATATTTCTATTTACTCTGCTTTCCTTCTGCTATCTTGAAGGGAGCTATTAAATCTCTCTTATTTACAAGTGAACTAAAACAAAGTGTGTGTGTGTGTGTGTGTGTGTGTGTGTGTGTGTCCATTTGTGTTTGGGTACTTTTACTTAATTGAGGTTATGAGAAATGGAAGAGAAGGAGAAAATGGGGTAAATAAGAAGGTTTTTTTTTACCATACCATGTATGCCTCATAGAATTGATGAAATGAAAGGAATGACAAAAACCCACATAATTGCTGTCTTTTAAATTAGTACACAAAGTCAAATATGAGATATTGAAATGAAATACAGTTTTACAGTTTACAGGAAAGACACTGCGTCTTTATTTCAAACAACAGTGTACCACAATATACCGACAATGCCTGAATGAGTGGATGTTTTTTGGACTATTAGTAGAGTAACTGGTCCCAGTGGGCAGCAGATGCAGGACAACCTCCCCACCGTGTAACAATAGCTCCCAGTCCATGCTGTCCATCCATCTGTATTTGTCCAGTACTGTAAAGAATCCCTGCAGGAAAACCAACTGGCATTCTTTTGTTGTCCATTGTGATGAAACTATAACAGGAATGGATCACTAGGAAGACAATCCAACCTAATTCTTTGATCCCAAACCAAAAAGAAGGCAACGAATGGACTTTGATTGATCAGGGAACAAATGGACCAGATTCTCCCCGCCTGCATTTCTCTGCACAGACTAGCATCTGAATGCCTAACTTAGTTAATTTCCACGGCGGCTTCATCCCTGTCAAAGTCTGACGGAGTGGCTTTTTTCAGTAGGTGGCTCTCGTAATGACCGGGAGGTTCATACATGCTACTGCTGCTGCTGTAGGTCTTCGCTGTTGTCTCTGGGGTGGGTGAATGTAGACCCCCCAGTAGAGGTGAATGCACATCACACATTCCCGCGTCTCCAAAGGGAGATTACTTATCACTATCACTGCAGTGACACTGAACCCATCGGACTCAAACATAGACACATGTTTTGCATCGGTCCCTGGAGTAATATATGAAGTGACCTGATGCATTGATTTATTGGTCCAGAAATATGCCGACTTAAACTTCATTAGCAATCAGAACGGGGCGATGCACCATCTCAACATTTATCAGTTTAAATCGCTGTCTATGTCCTGTGATTGCAGCAGAGTGATCTATCGCGTTTATGAGCTGGAACCTGTCACAGCATGAAAAACGGTACAAGCTTCTGGGCTAGTCTGAAGCATCAACTCTCTCTGCTCTCAATGCCTCCACAAGTTTTATGAGCTAATACACCAACTCTTTTTACACTTTTTTTCATATTTTACACACAAAGAGAGGTAGATATTGTTTTGTTTTAGAACATGAAGATTCATAATGTATGTAATTATCTTAATATTATACATATGGGCTACCAATGAAATACTTACCAGGAACAACTAGAAGGGATAAGAGAGTAACACATTTGTGTTTAGGATGGATGAAGATGTAACCAAGTAATTAAATAAGTACTTACAGTGTAATTTATAAACTACAAGTGCTTGTTTGCAGTTGTTGACAAATGAGTTTAGCGCAAACTACTTGTGCTCTTTCACTTAGTAAAGAAATCAAACTTAAAACTAAATTTTAATGTAAAATATGACTTTCAGTTAGCTACAGGAATCTCTGCAGTGTGGTAAATGCTACCTTTGTTGTTGCTAGTACCATCATACATGTTGTTGGTGGTGAGTGCTAATAGGTGGATATATTTTTGATTAATAGTATTTCTTGTGATGACAGACTTTGTTGCTGTAAGTAATACAAAATATCATAGCCCGCATTCCCAATATTTACTTTGTGATGGACTTTAAAAAAGATTTACCTTCATGGTTAATGTTACTAGCAAGCTACATAGTAGCAGTACCCGAGCAGGTTGAGTCCCAGAGAATCCTGCAAGAACAGGGCAATTTCTTACAATTATGTCATTAGTTTTTGCTGCGCAAGGCCGACTTGAATGTGTAACAGCCACAGGTTGATGTGCTCGCTGCCTGTCTGCAAGACGGTAAAGCCCCAGACCTGGACTCTGCCCAGAGAGGAGGACTGGGGGTTAGATGGAGGGATGAAGGAAAGAAGGGTTTCATCTTTATAGCCCATAAAGACCCAGGAGTGGAGTCACTCGTGTGCAGTAAAAAGCGCTCGACACCTGCCGGTATGTTGACTTAAAATCTTTATCACCAATATCTAATCGCTTGCCTTCTCCCCCTGATAAATGGTCTCATGTCGGAATTTTCCCCCTCCAACTAAAAGACATGCTAAACACAGGTGTGTGTGTGTGTGTGTGTGTGTGTGTGTGTGTGTGTGTGTGTGTGTGCGTGCGTGTGTCAGTGTGTGTGTGTTTGACAGATAGAGAGGATATGTGAGGACCTGTGCATTTATTCACTTATGGGTGACGTGGTTAATGCTTAAGCAGGTGTAGGTGTGTGTCATATTGATGCCTGTGTGTTTACCAGTGGATCTTCTATATACCTGAGGAGGCCATGAACCTGGACAGGACATGAAAAGGAAAGAGAGAGAGAAAGGTTGTTATCTAACGAACTGCGATTAATGGTGAACAGAGCAGACCTGCTGCCACATGCCACTGAAATTAACCCAAAACCCAAAACACATGCACAAAAATTCAGAGAGATATGCTGTTTAGGCTTATTATAAGGCACATAATTAAACTGAATGAATGTGGTGAGTCACATTTTTCTTTTTCTTTCTTTCTTTCTTTCTGTCTTTCTTTCTTTTGTATTTCTGAAGACATTGCCTCTGACCCACAGTACCTCTCAATGAGTAAAAAGCAGAAAAGAAAAATCAAGTGACGTTCAAAGCTGAAAGCAGGCTGACGGTTGCTATTGATAAATAACAATGATCGGTCTTTTCCAGTGCTCTGTGTGATGTGAGGTACTGAGATCTTACACACTTCAAAGTGTTAGGATTACACCCTTTGCCTCTGTTAATCCCAGGAGTCAAATGACAAGAGCTGCCTGTCCTGTTCGCTCACAATGACGGCAAGGGCCAAAAACTGTTACCGCCGGCAACAAAAACACAGAGGGGAGAAAGACGAGTGCTTTCTACCTGAATCTAAATATTGACTCTGAGGTCTGTCACTGCGTCCAGTTTTGCTTGACTGCTTTTCACACAAGAACAAGATGATTCGAGATGCAAGCGCCGCACTTAAGGGAAGCATTACAAAAGCACGAACAAGAAACATGTTGAATGGTAAAACTAAACCACATTTTTCCCTCACTCGTGACTACAGAGCCATAAGGACAAACATCACCCAGAAAGTGTTCATAGAGGTAAGCCTGCCTCCGTGTGCAGGTACAGACGATAAATTGGTCAGGTTTGACGAGTGACAGTAATTGTGATGTGTTATGTCAGGACCACAGGAGCACGGAAACACAATGTGCTTCCAGGGCTCCAGAATAACCTGAAGGTCTAGCACGTGTGTGTGTGTGTGTGTGTGTGTGTGTGTGTGTGTGTGTGTGGTGTGTGTGTGTGTGCGCGCGCTTGTGTGTGTTCGTCTGTGTCATTGGTCTGACCATGTAAACAACGACACTGTCAGTAGAACTAAAATCTTGCCACACCCAGAGGTGCATGTTACAATGGTCCAAATACAATGTGAACAGACTTGACACACACACACACACACACACACACACACACACACACACACACACACACACACAATAAAATACACTAAAACACACTTATGGATGCACACACAGTGACCTACACTGTCTGAAAAGATATACTGCAAAGTCTTTGTCAGGTGGTGGAATGTAATAAAGTACATTTACTCAGATATTGTACTGAAGTACAGTTTTAAGTTACTGAATGTGTAATTTTTACTTGAGTGCTTCCATTTCATGCTACTTTGATGCATTAAGTACTTTTACTCTTGATACTTTAAGTGCATTTGCTGATGTCCTGTCACATACTGCATACAGTTCTTATTGTTACTTATCTGTACGCATGCTAATTATGACTGCTGTCCCACTCGGCCATTAACTCTATTACAGGCCTGCCAAAAATAAATCACTCTCCCTTTCACTAGTCTGGCAGAAATAACAGATTTACTATGTTTGAATGGACTCTCTCTTCAGTGGCTTTATAGCATCCTTAAATTGAGCCAATGCAGAATAATGACTCCCCTTACCCACATGTGACCCCTCTGAACTTATTGACTGCACCAGAACGTGTTTACTTGCTTATCTGCAATAAAATAGACTTTTACGAATGAAAGTGAAGTAAAATGAATAAATTATAAGGCAGGCTAGGGACAGAGCAGGTGAGTACACACAGACACACACATCTCAAAATGGTCAGCAGATAGGAGCTGTCACTGAACAATGGAAGCAGGGCTGAGGCCCAGCCAGCCAGCGCTGCAACAGCTTTCACAGATTCACAGAGGGGACAGCAGAGGGGACGCAGACACATACTGATAGTGGACGACCTGATAAAAGCAGAGAGAGTGAGAGAAAGGGAGAGGAGGAAGACCACCTACCAACAAGGCCACACAGGATCAGTCACATTTTACTAATTTATCTGACCCCCAGTCGGCTTCTGTTTGTGTTCGTTTGTTTATTTGTTTGTTTGTTGGAGAAGGGCGTTTTTGCCAGTGATAGCAGTAGACTGGCACTCTGCTCTATGGTAAAAGTTTGTCTGGTTTCATTTATTTGAAATTCTGGGCACAGAAATTGTTCAGTCTCCTGGCATCAATGAATAAGGTTGAAATAGGATTACACACTGACTTGTCTTCATCTCAGTCCTCCACCCTTTTTTTTTTTTTTTTTTTTTGTCTTTTTAGAGTCTGCTCTGGACCCGGCCCTTCTCTCAGGTCTACAAAGCCACACTGATGAGCCTGACTGGCCCGAGCTCTTAGGGCCAGTAATAATCTCTCTTTAGGAGGCTGAGAGGGTGAAGTGAGCCATAAGAACCCTCTCTGTCAGCTTTAACCGACCAGCAGAAAGAAAAAGTCATAATTATAGTACTCTCTCTGGCTGGATTTAAATAAAGCTTCCTGGTTGGGCCCCTATAGACACACACACACTCTCTTCCTCACACAAACACACACACACACGCACTTCAATAAAGAGGCACTAATCAATCAGGGGTTCCCCTGCCACGGCTTCATTGGAGCCCCTGTCTGAAAGAAAGACTGACAGCCCTCAACCTCCCAGTATTGTCAGACAAGACTGATTAGGCTTCTGACTGGCTACCTCAGCCACCAGCTAGAAAAGCACAGAGGTTAAAGGGTCTCCATTTGAGATCGACGAGCACTGAAAAGTTCTGGACACCTGCTTTTTAAAGTGATGCTTGTCTCTGTGTTTCTATCCTCCTTTTTTGTTATTTGCAATTTGAGGGCAGCACAGGGGAGAGGGAGAGAGTTGTTTGAGAGAGTAAAAAAAGGGTGTGTGTGTGTGTGTGTGTGTGTGTGTGTGTGTGTGTGTGTGTGTGTGTGGCTTAAGTTTTGAAGGGGGAGCTTGGCTGTGGGCCCAAGGCTGGAACAAAGAGGGGACACTCTTTACATGCATAGCCAGACAGAGTAAACTGGCCAGCAGCACTGCAAGCAAATACAAGGCACAAAAACAGACTTAGAGAAAACGGAAAGAAGAGGGGGGAGAAAAAAAAAAGGAATATCAGACTAACCCAACTATCAGCTTGCTCCACCTCTGAAACTTTTCATCCTTCGTGTTTGGATAAAATGAGAAATGTATTGGGTGGAATGCTTATAAGGCATTAAATGGCACAAGCTGCTTAGATTTTATTGTGTTTGCATTCAAAATGAAGCTGCGTGGCCATGAGTAAACGGAAGCTATCCTTTCACAAACACCCACAGGATGAACAAATACAGGCAATTAGTGGAGACTGTGTGGCAGCAACAGAGAGACAGGTGGAGGGGAGCAGAGGAGAGGAGAGGAGAGGAGAGATTGGATTCACCTGGAAGTATATCCATCGGGTATTACTTTTTCCCTTACAAGCATTTTCTCCATTATCTGTCGTGTGTGTGCTCTCTCTGTGAACATGAAACCCAACAACACTTGGCATGTCACAACACTGTATCTCTAACCTCTGAATGTCCCAACAGCAACTGAACAATTCCTCGGTGCCATTACACTTCAGAAGAATGATTTCTAAAGGCCACCTTTTTTTTTCTATCACTGTTATTTTTAAGAAGGAGGTGCAGTGGATTCAATTTCTTTTTATTCCCTCTTTTTCTTCCCCTCTGAAATCAGCTTAAAGCTCTGCAATGATTTCGCCCTTTAAAAAGGAGAGCCACTCCATCAGTGAGGGACAATAGTATATTCTGACAAAAAGTCTGAGGGCGTTACGCCACCCTGCCATCACCGGGTTCCTTTCCATACAGCCTCTGCTGGTGACTGGTAAATGCCACTTTCAATCTTTCTCTTTTCTCTCCTCTTCCCCTTTCACTCCTCTTATTCCTCGCCCTCAATGGGTGTGTTAAGTATTGTGCATTCTGATGGGGGCGGTGAGTCAGTCAGGATCATTAAAAGCAGGCCAAGCCTTTGGCCAGATCAAAATAATTAACTGGAGAGGTCACAAGCTAATGAAATGAAATGGGGGCCTGAAAGGAGCCCCTAAATGGTGCTCACTAATCCTCCCTTTACCTTGTTTTAGGGAGGGGGCAGGACTCTATAAGCCAGGGCATCTCTGCTGATAATAGGTTGTGGGTTGCATGGGGACCTGGTACTATGGATTTGTGTGTGTATGTATAGTGTGTGTGTGTGTGTGTGTGTGTGTGTGTGTGTGTGTGTGTGTGAGAGAGAGAGAGAGGGTGAGAAAGAGAGAAAGAGAGATATCACATGATCACATTCTGAGTCATTAAAAGAAATATTTTTCTAGAAAACAAGTGAAACAGTTGCCAGGAAAATGTGATCTTTTCAGTTGCTCTGATGCAAATCAGCAATTACGTATGTATCATGGAGAGCAGTGAAGCGTTCTTCTTGTTTCAGGATGTTAACTGTTTCTTTAAAGGTAATGTTGAATAAGAAGATAAGTATTCATTATGGATGCAGGGTGTCCCTCGTCGTTATGTCATACTCTATATTATAGTCATTGTTTCTCAAGTTTTAAGTGTTTAATTGTTGTAGCTGGGCAAGGTGGAGCTCACACTTTATATACAGTTGGGTAGTAATTTTTTCAATAAAAGTGCATATTTTATAAGCTGGTTGTTTATAAGTTACGAGAGAATTAAAGCTGTCAAGCAAATGTGGATTAATGAAAAGTACAGTATTTGCAGCTGCAATGGACTGAAGCAAAAGTCTAAAGTAGCGAAAAATGTCATTATGTTCAAATTATAATAAATGTACTGTGCTTAGTTATGTTCCTCAAATGCATGTAAGGAATACAAAGAGATCAAAGAGAGTAAGAGAAATATTTTAGGGATAGATAATACCCAAATGTATTTATATAGCTCTATGTTGCCAAGATCAAGGCTGTGAAACCAGACAACTCAACTGTGGTTTAACGTCACTGAACCACCTTCACTTAGAACTCCAATTTTTTTTTTTTTTTGTCGTTGTTGTTGTTATTCTAATCCTGCATGTGCTTTCATGTTTCCATTCAGAATCCTTACTCACAACCCCTTTCATGACCAGAAGCAAGTGTACACTAAGCTTTGATACCATAAAGAAGGCACCTCTATTGTGTCATGCAGAGACATTCACAAGACATATAAAAGAAAATATCTAAGTGTCCCACTGTCTGTGTGAATCGAACAATAGGAGAATGAAGCATGTGATTTGAAGCTGAGGGCGATGCATGTCAGAGACTGAAGAAGCCATGGTGTGTCACTGTGAACAGGTTCTCCAGGGGCAGGCTCCAACCTGCTGAAGACCCTGGGACGTGACGTGTGTGTGCGTGTGTGTGTGTGTGTGTGTGTGTGTGTGTGTTTGTGTGTGTGTCTGTGTGTGTGTCTAGGGAGGAATCATTCTTGCTCTGAGTAAAAAAGAAAGTAGAAGTAGAAAAGTGGGTTTCAGGGTTAGAGGTGAGACCTCTGACACGTAAACTTTCATAAAAATTTGCACACCAGCCCGCACGTACACAAACTTTGAGACATTACAATGTATTGATGAGTGATGGAATGCACCTGATCTCAACAGAGGAATGGGTGAAAGCTATTTAAACACACACGCAAACACAAAGACAAACGCACAGGCACACACATACACACACACGCACACACATACACACACGCACACACATACACACACACACACACATTCACACACACACAAGCCCGCACATAACATGTTTTTTAGAGAGACAGTTAAAGGGAGTTACCCTCTTTTTTCATGTCATCATCACAAAAGTGAGGGCAGAAGAGGACAGGATGGGTGAGGTCCTGGTGAACTGACAAGTGGTCTGTAGAGCTGCAAACAAATTGATGGTGATACTGAAATCAAATCACAGTGTGCTTAACTGATGTATGAAAGAATATGATGGATCGAATAGTAGCTATTGTATCATATTTAAGAGGTAAATGTCGTTGTTGAGTCTGACTTGAGGAGGAATCACTACAGCTGTGTTGAAGCCGATGCCCAAGTGTCTTTAAGGTCCCATTTTGTACAAAGGTAGATGTCCCTGTGTTCCTTGATTATAAAGCAGGTCTAGGTTCTATGTTAATACTGTGAAAGTATCAAGCGCTCAGTCCACATAAAAATGCACACAGCCTATATTCAGCAACTAATCCTTAAAATGAGCCGTCAGGACTTCTGTAACTTTGTGATGTCACAACAAAACAGTCACCTCTGTCAGCCTGGACCAACCACCCAACCTTGCAGGATTTGGTTTCTCTGAGTATTTACCTGCAATCTGCTGTATTTTTATTCACTCAGAAAACAGTCAGCCAATCAGAAGAGAAGCTCAGAGCCTCTCTTCTCCTCTCACCAACCTGTTGTGACTAGAGCTCCAGAGATATATGTATATATATTCTTATGGATACCAAAACTTCAAATAAAACATCAGAAAAGTGTAAAATATGGGGCCTTTAAAATGTAGCTTCGCTATGCTGGCTCAAAGGCAAACCTCTATTCTATCAAGGAGATTAGACAAACCCAAACTTCTTATTATTCTACTTAATATTGTTCCATTAAAGGGCTAATCCAGGCAAATGATTACTGGCAAAATCACCAATATCATGTGAATGACACCATGGGAGATAAGTGTCCTTCACACTGCACTGGAATGCAGCAGGCCTGAGGCTAAATCCCTTTGTATCACCAGTTCATCTTCCTGTTCTCATTTGTATATTACAGCCTGCTGCATGTTCCTCCTGGCCAACCTCACTGTGATCCCTAACACTATATCTTGTCATGTCCATCACCAACTTCAATCTCAGCTTGTGACAACCTCCACCTACAGTTGCAATTAGTTTCCTGTATTTAAGGGTATCATCCCATACCACTGTTTGAGTAGCAGCCCCAGTTTGTTGTCCCATTACTAACTCCACTATCCTCTTTCCTTCACCTAACCATAGACATTAACTCCAGCTCGGCTCTTCTTTCCCAATCAGCCCACACAAGTACAAAAATAAAAAAAAAACATCTCCCTCTCCAGCTCTGTACAAGCAGTCCACTCCAGGCTGCAGGCTGCAGTCTCTCTGAACCATCATTACAGTCATTAGGCAAGAATAAGCTCTGTATCACAGGAGTCCACCAGCATCCAGTTTAACCCAGCACAATTAGCACATCCGTTGGAGTAGAATTACCCTGTAAAATGAGAATGCTCTGGACAAAAGAGGCAGGAGAGTTGGAGTTGAAAAAAGAGGGTAAGTGTGAGGGAGAGGGGGAGAGAGGAGGAGAGGAGAAATAAGGGAGGACAGGGAGAGATTAAAATTGTTTGAATTGAGTCCACGCTCACCCCATTCATTTAGTATTCTGCTCAAATCACGGCTTTTGTTCAGCCTGGCGTAAAGTAGTGTCAATCATCTCGACCCGGTTTTGTAGAATGGGGAAATTTATTATGAATTTGCTCCTGCAAATAATGAGGACTACCCCCTGCCTGCTCTCCCTTTTCCCTCCTCCTTCTCCCCGCGAGCCACTTCTCCTCACTCCCCCTTGCCTCCACCCCCATATCAATGCTGCAGAATAGGCAATAGAGAGTGAAGTTAGCAATCTCAGGGCCACTCGCACTCTGGACCCACATCAAAGTGACAGAGACGTCCAATCAGATTTGTCTTACAGGCATTACATGATGAATATGGTGCGGCCGTAGCACAAAAGCGCCTTTGTGTCTCCTCCGAGCAGAGACTATTCACAGCCCGCCACAGCCAGCCAGAGTGGAAGTAAATGGCCAAAAGGGCCCAGGCCAAAAAAAAAGCACCCAAACTTGTGCAGCACAATGGCCCATGCAAATCACAGCCCCCGCCGCCTCCACCCTACCACACATCCCCACCTCTTGCATCCCTCCACCCTTCAGGCCTGAGCTTGGTTCCTCCTCTGCTGGGTCGTCTGAAGTTTAGGGCCTATTCAAACACATACAGAGGTGTCAGTTAAAAGTGCCGAGCTGCATTGCATTCAAACTCCTTTTTCATTTCCAACATTCATTTGAAAAGAGAAAGATTTCTTTCTTTTTTTTCTTTTTTTTTTTTAGAAAGATAGAAGAAAAACATGAGTCGAATGACTGACTTTTTTGTCAGAGAGTAAGAGTGACTTGGCGACTGTCAGAAAGACTCCTATTTAGTGAGACTTTTTGGTGTTGTGAAGAGGTTTTCCAGAGAGAGAAATGATGAATTGAAATGTGATGGGCCTATTTTGGTACTTCTTAATGATCCACATATCTATTCCTTAAACACAGTGATGAACAACTGACTGCACTGAATGGTATGATGACTCTTAAGCAGATATTAAGCGGGTAACTCACAACATCTCCCACTCTGGGAATGGAAAATCTTAATGATGAAGTCTGAATTTGAAACCCAGAAACTAAACAATCAAGAATGTTTGGACTATGGACTGACTTCATTACAGCAGATATTAGCATCCACATTTTTCAAATGTTAGCCCCTGCTGTGCTTACAGGCTAAATGAGCTTCTCTTTTAAGAAGAACTGACAAGGAAAACTACATGTTCTATGCAGAAGACTTGCTTTGAAATTTAAAAGGTCTTTATCATCATGAGTCAGGACCAAGTGACTCGACTGACCATAAGTTCTATCGGGGCAAAAAAGAAGTAATGCAAAAAACTAGCGTGTCTATAGCACTTATACGAACCAGGACCTTACTCAATCAATAGCAAAAGGGTCAACAGAGAGAGAGAGAGTGTGTGTGTGTGTGTGTGTGTGTGTGTGTGTGTGTGTGTGTGTGTGTGTGTGTGTGTGCGCGTGTGTGTGTGCGCAAATGAGTCTACTCCAAATCAGTTCACTACGTTTTCTGTCTGTGTTAAATATAAACATGTCTGTGCCTCTGCTTAAACATTAACACCTCTGTAAGCATTGCTCAAGGTCGTGCGCCACCTCTTCATCCATCCACATCACCGCTCTGTCTCTGATCATCCTGCCTTCGTCTGAAACTGTATTTATCAAACATTTGCATCTTTACAGCTGTGGTTCTGATCACTATTTCACAGAGCAACAATAGTGTGTGTGTGTGTGTGTGTGTGTGTGTGTGTGTGTGTGTGTGTGTGTGTGTGTAGTTTAATTTATTTGGATCAGTTGAAAATCCGTCTGTGAAAATAACATCAATGGCTTAATAAACTGAAAACAAAATTATTCCAACTTTATGGGCAACAGTGTATCATTTTGACTGTTAAGCACAGTGAACAGAGATAGATATGTCTTTGATTGGTAATCATTAAGAAATCTGACATGTAGACAGATGGAAGTGTAGTCTCAGGTAAGGTAAGGACAAAGTCAGGTCTCCTCAGTCCACTTCTTGCTCTAGTCTGCAGTTTCTGATGCACCTGTTGCTCTGCAGGTGGATGGAGGTCTAAGCTGCGATTGGATGAGCCATGCATTCACATCTTCCACTCTTGGTGGGCTTTAATTACTTCAGCAACTGCATTACCTCCTTAATACAGCCATTTCGATCTGATATTTAGGACCCGAGCAGCGAAGGTGCCAGGGCCGGGATGTGATACTGAACCATGGTACTGAGGGTGCAATGAACCTATTATTTTTCAGGGGCTTGGGAAAACTCAAAAACTCATGAAAATAGGCACACACATCAGGTCTGCCAAAAATTGCATTATTATGTAGTGACTGGTGACCTCAGGTGTGGCCAGCAGACTCCATAGCACCCCCAAACACAAGGCCATGTTAGGATAAAGTTGCTTGGATGTTCACGAAATTCGATTTGATTATTGAGCTCATCATTCTGGACATGATACATATATTTATTCTGACAGGAAGTACGCCATGGATTTCATGCATCAATTTTCATGCCCTAAATGCAACAGGAAGTCAGCCATTTATAATTTATTTTGAATTTTTAGTGTAATTTTTATGCCATTTAGAGGGCTCATACTTTAATGAACTCCTAGAGAATTAATCAGAGCGGCATCATATGAGGTCAGTCTCATTTAACGACATTTGTGATGTTAAATTGCAAAGCTTTTGAGTTTCCATTGAGCGGTGTGTCCGTGGCGACAGGGTAACTTTCGATGTTATCACTCTGACATGGATGGTTCAGTCTGCCGCAAACTTCACATGTGTGACCCCCGGCCTGAAGACACCTACATGCTAATTTTGAGACATAATTGTAGCACCATCTCAGCTCAGTAAAAATATGACTTGCTTTATTGAAAACAAACTCACTTACTTACTGTTTGTTTATTTGTTTCAAGTCAAGGTAACTTAAAGCAGGTAGGCTACTTATAGTTCACGTCTTGTGACTTGAAATGAGTTGAATGGATTTCCCATTGATCATTTACAAAACTCTTCAAAGTTTATTAAAAAAAAAGTCCATGATGATGGAGACCTGCTGTGTGTTGCTTCTTTCATGATTTTTCTTTAACTCTCTCTTAGACAAAAATCACAACAGAGCAACCATGAGGACTTGCATCCACTCCAGCCTTTACCCTCATAAAATTTAGGGCAAGTCATCATCATTATCATCATCATCATCATCATCATCATCATCATCATCATCATCATCATCATCATCATCATCACAGCTGATAACCAGAAACCTTGAACCTGAAATTTGATAGCCAGATGTGTACCTGAAACTCCTTCCCTTTTGAAGGAAATAATGTTAGTGGAAAGCAAATTTAATCCAAGCTGGTTTCTCAAGTTTCTTTAACTTAGAACAAATAAAGGACAAACAAAGGATTGAAAATTTGGTCAGTTATCTCACATTTTCACACTTATATTTTGAAGTTAGTATAACTTGCTATTTTTCACTAATAATAACAGGCCTACCCATTGTATATTTTCTAAAAAAAAAAAAAAAAAAAAAAACACACAGAAATTCATATAAACTTTGATTAAAGAGAAAAGTAATGAGAGAGAAGTTCATGGCAGTTAGACTGTTATTATGTAAATATTGTCTGCCTGAATGCCTGAAAATGAATCATGTTGTGGGGCATACACTGATAAACGTTTTTTGCCAACGGGGTAAAAACATAATCCACAAACTAGTTCAGCAATGTGCAATTTACTCACACACAGGGAGAAAGGACGGCTTCCTGTTCCTGCAAAATGTTCCTAAAAGCACGGAGCATTCTTATGACTGCATTCAGAGCAACAGATGACCTCTCACCACCCGACTCTTGGCCAATTTAGCCCTATATTATAGTCCCCAGTGGTTTGCGCATATATTATGGCTTTGCGCACGAAAACGCACGCATAAATTGGCTGCATGTGATTGATTGTTAAGAATTGGATTACGCCAAAATTAACATCGCCCTTATGTATTGTCAAAGTGAAAATGACCCACCGACAAAATGACATGAATAAATGTATTTTCGCCCCTGCTCCTCCTTATATAGCTGAGGAGAAAATTGCATATTAATCTTAGGAGGACAAGAGACAAGCGCTTATTTTCACTTTGCGCTATGGCCTCTGTCTGACACTGAAGGACATAAGAAACACCATTTCAGCTCTATAATAATAGAGCCGCGGGGTGTTTTGCGTCCAACATTGATTTGTCTTTTTGAGTCCTGGTGACGTAGGAGGATATAAAGCAGAGCGTAATTAATGTCATTTATCACTTGTTTGATTTGGTCACTGCAGGACGCTCATAGACTACGCGAGCCATTAACCAATGGGAGAAGCAGAGCCTTTGTCACCGCGTACAGGCACGTGGCTTACACCTGCAGGCCTCAGTGTGTGTGTGTGTGTGTGAGAGAGAGAGCGAGAGAGAGCGAGAGAGAGCGAGAGAGAGAGAGAGAGAGAGAGAGACGGGGTGTGCATATGCGTGTACCACACTTTCAGGTGCAAAAAAGAGAAAGTATCCCACACGTCTTTTAGTGTTCTGAATGTAAGCTACTATAAGACCAGCTTCAATCAGCCTCTCTTGGTCCCAATTTTCTACTCCCCACGGAGAGCACCAGGTGAAATTAGACTAGTTATTTCTCGTTCTGCCTCGCTGAATTTGGCATCAGTGTTTATTTACAATGGAAGATCTTCCATAATTCGCATAATGAGGCGCAAAGGCGCACATAATAGTGCTCACAATGGGGTGTTGTGCCTCCTATTTCGCCAGGAGATAGGCTTTTTGATTGGGCTGTGTGTGCCATGAAAAACACAGTTGGGGATACAACTAGTCTACAACCCCGGGTTTTATTTAGATTGATCTCAATCGGGCAATAAGAATTTTGACCCGACTCATTGTCTTGCTGACTTTCCCCAGGCCGTATTTCAAAGTGTCTATACCCTTTGAGCGGAGTGAATTGCACCCCTCCTCCCCCCTCCCTCTCTTCCCTCCGCTCCAGGCCCTCTGGGCTATTGGGTAAAAGCAGAGTATGCAAAAGAAACAATGCAATGCATGAAACGTAATATTAATCTCCCGGTCGTGAATGCAGACAAAGCGCTGTAGAAGGTGCAAGTCTATAATGGTTATTGAGTGCTCACCCAGCTGCGCAATTTTCCCCCGTGTGCCCAACCAAGTCGGGAAAAGGTCATGCAGGGGCTTTGAATAGAAGAGAAGCTCCCTAGTTTGCTCAATTACTGCCGCCACTAACACACACCCCTCTCTCCCTTACACACACGCACACACAAACACACACACACACACACACACACGCACACACACATACACACACACACACACACACACACAGCCTTGAGTATAAATGTATGTAATGTCATCTGAAGAACCAAACCACTGCAAAAGCATATAATATAAATAGATTCATATTTATTTATAAAACTTGTTTTACACAAAATATATCTGTTAAAATCAAATATTTACATTTTAGGCTACGGAAAATGGAGAACAAGTGCATACATTAATAAAGGTGTCCTTACCACCTATTAAAAAACAAAACAAAACAACTACAATCTGTCACAGGTAGTAGCCTTGATATTGCTGTCCAGTCACACAACTCATACATGCTAACAACTGCTTTTCTGACAGCTGGTTCTCAAAACACTGTCAGGAAAAGTGGCAGTGAATGTTGTTCAAGAACATTGTTTGTCTGACTCAATGTACAAAAATATGTCTTCATGGTAAAACATTTCGTTGTATGATACAGTTTTGTTATGAAAGGAGGAGGGATGGGGGGGGGTAATGTACATCACGTAAGAAAGTCTGTTGACGCATCATCTTTGTTGTGTCTTCCAACAGATGTGGCAGCAGAGGAAGGCAGTCCTGCTCTGATGAAACACTCATCAAACAAGTCCTCTGGAGCCACAGCACCGTCTCTACAGAGCCTGCTGCTGTATCACGTATTAATTGCACTTATTCAAGCATGACATCAACAGTTCTTTACTTCCAGTGAGTCCAACTCCCTCCTTCTTGTGGGGACTTCAGGGCGACTATTTATGCTCTATGCAACAAGAGGCTCCCTCTCTCCCCCTCTCTCTCTCTCTCTCTCTCTCTCTCTCTCTCTCTCTCTCTCTCTTTCTCACTATTGCTTTGCTCCTGCAGAAGCAGCCCGCGTGAGGGAGGGAGGCAACAGATCACTTCCAAGCACCGAGGGCGAGACGGATCTGACGCCTTCATCAAGTCTTTGTGAGCATTTCTGAAAGAAGTCAGCTGCTTTTACGCACAGACGCTGCTGTGTGGGGTTGACGCTGTCACTCTCAGTACCTGTCGAACCAGGTTGTAAAGTCCAACAGCTCCTGTTCCTCGGAGCTCAGAGGCTCGTAGCCACCTTCATCTGATGAGTAGGTGGAGTGAGGCGACTCCGGGTCGGCAGAGTAGCTGTTGGAAAGTGTTGGGGATGGCAGCCCGCACTGGAAAGCAGCCGACACGGCGTCATGTTCGTCCAGGAGTTGCTGTAAAGCCCTGATGTACTCCACCGCTGACCTCAGGGTCTCCACTTTGCTCATCTTCTTGTTGGCGGCACCATTAGGCACATGTTGACGCAGCGTCTGGAAACCCATGTTAACCTGTTTGACCCGGTTCCTCTCTCTTTCGTTCCGCCGGGCTACGGCCACGGGCTGCTGCTGAGGGATGGAGTAGCCGAGGCCATTGAAGCTCAGGCGCCGCTTGCAGCGCAGGAGCTCCGGCGAGCTGGAGCGCTGTCTCTTCAGCACCTTGGTTTTGCTTTGGTAGTCGGCAGCGCTGGTGTTGTTGGGGTGCACGGCGGGGACGGCGCAGTCCTGGGCCGGGGCATGCAGGCTGATGCTGGCGCATCTTTCAGTAAGTCCAAAGGTAAATGCAGTCTGCGTGGTGGTGATGGTTGTAGTTTCCATCTCGCTGACAGTTGTTGACAGTTGTTGTGAAGTGATGGATGCAGGGGGCGAGTGCGGGGCCCAAAGAGTGTGGGACTAGAAGAGGAGGAAGTGCAGAGAGGGTTGGCAGTGCACAGCTCTCGTGTCCTTCGCGTGGGCACCGTGTGGCTAACTCTAGTCCAAGTCTCTCTTCACTGCTTACTCCACGAGCCGATCTGACCCAAACTTTGGCAGCACTCCTCTTTTTCAACACGCGCCCCAACCCACCCCTTTTTTTTTTTTTCGGAGACGCACGCTTCGTGGCGAGGCCCCGCCCCCGCTGTGTGATTCTTCTGCACGCCGACTCCCCCGGGCCAGGCGCGTGGCTCCGGGAGCTCAATAAACAATCCCGAGCTTTCACTGCGCCGGGAGCACGCGCTGGGCTCATTTACATTCCAATGTCTCTAACTTGAAGGCCCATTGGTCGATTCAAACGGCCTGCAACCGTGCGAAAAGAAAGAAAGGAGGGGAAAAAAAGACAGAGAAGGAAGAAAAAAAGAAGAGAGAATGAAAAAGTGAATGGATTGGTTCTTTGAAATGCCTTTTGAATTTGACAATGTACCCCTGGCAAGTCTTCAAATTATCAGTCTTCCCCCCTCGGCCATCTTTCTCCTCTGGCTCTTTACAATCACAAATACCAAGGACGCTCTCTCTTGTATCTAGGCTACAGCTTTACACAACTAAATAAATTGCAAGCGTGTCTCTGAGCACAATAATTGGCACTTATAAAGCTTGCAAAGGGGCGCGCGTCAATTTAAGAGTAAACATCATGTTTATCACATGCAGGCGTCCGGATCAGCACATTGCAGTTACCTCTCACCTCAGTTCCCCGCAGGTCCACTTTGTTGGCACATGTTTGACGGGTTATCTCTGCAAAGTCTTGTTCAATCCTGTAGGCTCTTAAACTCCTTTCTCTGCTGTATATTCTCTTTTGTACGTTCATCGGGACCACACGGTGAAAGCCAAACCCAGTGCATTTCAGCACCACATCTGACCGGACAGTTAAACACATCTTCCTCCTCTAGTTTTGCATTTGTACCGATTTAAGTAGCATTAGGGTTTTTTTTAAAATTCAGACTTAGTTTAATTGAGTATTGTCAAAAGCTCTTCGAAAAACGTTTTGATTGTGGAAAAGTCTCATTACCAGCAAACTCCAGCAGAGCAATAGTGTGTTGAGACGTGAAGTCAGTCGCACATATAATACATATGGGACACTTGCGGCCTCTGGCGGCGAATAAAAGCAATTACTTCCTGCAACTCAAGTTTTGTGCTTTCTTCTAGTCTGTTTAATTCATGGAGAGGTGGATTCCCTGACAGCCGGATGTGAATCATTTCTTTCTCTGGGCTGAGACTACTCTTGACTATAATAAGTCCATATGAGTTCACAGGACACCATAAATTCATATAAATAAGAGTGCTAAAATAAAGGGAAAACTTTCACGATCACATCTTCAGACTTTCAGTGTTCACAACAAAACCATAAATCATTTAAAACACTGTATAACACTAGAGATCAGAGTAAATACTAATTTGATCATCTATCTTGGCGTCTTTTCCAAGCTTTTGAGGCAAATTTAGAAAACATGGACAATCACTCCATTTTGTGATCATCTTACCATCGCACAGCTGTGGCTTCTATAAGGGTCGGTGCATGAAGTGTAATTCTTTTGCAGTTGTTCACTTTGTATAAATGAAAAATGCCATTTTATTGCCTTATTTCATTGTCCTACTTGTGCAAGTGCAAATGTATGTGGAAGTTGCCAATGAACACTGGGATTAATACAAAATTCAGGTATGTAGTTATTCATCAATTTATTAATTTTATTAAGGTTACTTAATCTGTTACTTTGGGTGAATATTAAAGGCTACTCATATGTGAAGAGTGAGCGTGTCACACAAACACACCTAATTGCTGTGTGCAGGTTACCATTCATTGTCATTTATAAAAGGTATTGAGGAGAAAGAGAGGTGAGGGGGTCAGCTTGATATATGGTTGGAATATAAAAGGCTTAGGGCTTGTTGCACAGCTTAACCCAACCAAAATGACTGAGGAACAATGTTGAGTCTTTGTAAATAATGTGGCAGCCTAATAAAAGTAGACTACTAAAACATCTCAGTGATGTATAATATAGTAGACAGTTGACAAATTAAAGAAAAAACCAAGATAAAGTGTAGTAAGGTGTTGAACCAAAACAGCTTCAGTGGTTGTTAAACTGGGTTGAGATCTGGTGACTGTGAAGGCCACAGCATATGATTCACATAACTGTCATCATCAAACCATTCAGTGACCCTTCGTATCCTATGGATGGAGACACTGTCATGTGGTCTCTCCACTCAGTCTTCAGGTTTTAATTTTTCACCATCTGTATATTCACATACGTTCCATTTCCAAGGTCAGGGATACACTGTCACTTCTGTTAACTCTTTATCTACATACAGTATGTAGTGTATGTAATAGATACTGTATGCATATATGTGAATTTAATATGTCTGTAAATGATAAGAACAAGGTTTTTCATGATGGTTCTGAGCTGTATGTATGATGCAGATGTGATCAGCTGATGCAGCTGTCATTGTCCTCTCAGACTGAGGCTGCAGACTGGTCCAGCAGCAGCACAGCTGTCACTGTGTGGATTATATGTTGTCATTAGATATTTAGCAATGTTGGACATCCTGAGCTTAATGATCCACACCAGCATCAGCAAACATATCTTATTACAGCACTAATTCAAACATCCACTGCTCTTATACAAACTTCACTTAGGTGTGTGTATATCATATAGATAATAACAATAGGCAGAAAAGAGCAGAGTAGAAAGAGAGCAGAAAAGTTCTCATAACAAGATGACTGATATATTTTGGGTATAATTCATGAGTTGATTGTCAACTGATTTCTGTCATTCACATCGAATATGTTAATGTTGAGTTTTCATTGTATTGACCGTTGAACCCTGAAAGTGTTACCAGTATGAGTAAACCACATGGTGTTTTATTGATCAATTACAATTACATGTTATGTCCCTCATACATGTTACAAGTCATGTAATGCAAAATGAAACCATCAACAATAATAATAATAATGCTTTCAAACAAAGTGCAGATTTAGAAATATTTTCAAAGACAATAATGTAATATAATATTTTAGGAGCCATCTATTAGCTCTGTATTTATGGTTCTTTATATGTGTAGTCTAGGTCAAGCCATATCACGGGTGGTAGTGTAGAGTAATGGGACAGGTGGAGTCTATATGTGGCACAGGTCCAACAAACCAGCTAATGATGAATGGGTGACGGGGAGATCTCACGGTTCTTACCGCTGTCATGCTGGGCACACAAAAGCTGAGCCAGCCATCGTACCATTTCATTACTTTCATTTCTATATATAAAAGTAATTTACTGTGAACTAAGTTCGTGACTGATCAAAAATTAATTTTGTTTACATGAAATTATAATGCACAATATACCTAATCATAAGCTATGACATACACTCATGTACCTGGGATGAACTGGTACAGTTGCACACCTGGTGGGTCCTGAATGCACCATAGGTGGTACCTCTGTTTACTCCAAATGTCCTTGATACAGAGGGAATCAAGCAATGGGACATCCAGGTTGACATGAGATCCTGGATGAGGAGGGCCGTCTCCTCTGCCCTATGTGTCCTCCTCTGAGAGAGGAGCCTCCACTCCTCCCATGAGATCCTCTGGATCAACTTGGCATCAGTCAGGCCGAACATCCTGTGCTTCCATCTAGCTAGGACCGCTACGCCTATATGAGACGGCAGGTACATCCAGGGTCCACCTCAAAGATGTGGCCTCATTAATCCGGCTGCCATCCTGTAAAGGCCCTCAGAGCCCTCGGGGCAGGTGAGCAATAAGCCCCTGGCCCGTACATGATACCAACATTGGTAACCCAGGTAGCCCTGTGATAAGCAGCACCAGCGAGCTGTGTGTGTAGGTGATGTGGGCGCGGTTTCCCCTACCTGGCTCTGGAGAGTACCACACCTGCATACCATTACCTCATCAACCACTGTACAAATACTCCGGCCTTTCCTCCACTCATCGACAAATTGTTCAGCAACCACAGTGGTAGCAAGTGCTCTGCAACTTGTAGTTTTTGAACATGTTTTTCATATTCCTGAAACCTTAATGCTTACACCTATTTTTCGCTCTGTGTCCCAGGATTGAGAAGTGTGAGAACAAACCACTACTTTACATCAAAATAAACATGACTTGAGGAATTATAATGAAATAAACTCACTCAACACACTCAAGATAAAGGTGAAATGACAGAAGGAACCAGCTCAGCTGAAGTGCAAACACAGAATGAACTCAGGACACAGAACAAAGAACAATCTAGGCACCTGTATGACCTGCCCAGTTAGCACACCTGTTCTCTTGCTGCTCTTCAGCCCAGCAGTCATGTGACGCCACGTCCAACATATGTCTTTATTATCTGTGTAAACATTTATAAAAATGTCCAAAATAAGAGATTAAGTAACCTTAATCAAATTAATAAGTTGATGAATAGCTACATGAAAGACCCCATAAAAATTTCCAGTGTTCATTGGCAATTCATTCCCAATCAGTTGTAGGCTAGCGGAAAACCCCGTTATGAATGATGTTCATTATATGAACAGTTTATTTATTTAGCTTAACTCTCCTTAACGGCTGCAGCCAGCACGTTTGTTCAAAACGCGCAACCTTTATTTTGAAGACGAGCTGTCTCTGTTTCCGGCTCTCCACTTCCGTGTTCAGTTTCCATGAGACAAGTTGGATAATGGAACAAACTAACGTTGTGGTGTGCACGTCTTCATTCTGTGGGACAACAACACACGCAAAACGTTAAGAGCGTTTAGGCAGCATCGGCTAATGAGTTCACAAACGTCAACATACATTTGCACTTAGCACAAATATGACAATGAAATTAGGCAATACCCCCTAAGCTTGCATTTTTCATTGTACAACGTGAACAACTGCAGAAGAATTATACTTAATGCACGGATCTGGGACTCAAATAAACCTTCATCCCTGAATTTAAAAATAAAAACTCCCGTGATGTGCGTTCACATAAGCCAGAGAGTGAACTAAAAATACTGCACAACCCTAACAGCTATTATCACAGACAATACTCACTTGTGTTGGCATGAAATATGTTTTTTTGTAAAGGCAGCCAGCAGCTGGTGCTCCAGTCTGCAGACAGTGTGTACCTCTGTTGTGTGCTTTTCTGGGTGGAGACGGAGGTCCTCCTCCAAAAAACAGTAAGAGGACATACAACACAAAGTCATTCCCCACCACCACAAGCAGAGGACGAATTATCACAGGCGTTGAAACCTGAAAATCGTCCTGTTCTGGTAGTTTTATGTGCCACACATACCGTGCCGTAGTGGACTAGTTTGTTCACGTTACAAATCAAGGTGAGTGCTGAATTAGTTGGTTGTTGTTGTTGTTGTTGTTGTTGTTGTGCAGTTTGTGTAATGAGAGTCAGCCACGAGAACTTCTGCAGAACCACTGGCGTCGCTTATGAAAAACTGAAACATATTATCTTTTAAACCAGCTTCAAAGCAAACCCACCCCCTCGACCGGGGACAACAGGCTGGTGAACACCGATAAATATGGACGGATTTACGGTGCAAAAAACAAAACAAAAACGTCACAGTTATGTATTGTCTTTCGGGAGTGACGTGTCTGTTTTAATGTCTCTGTCTGAAGAGTCAGTTCTTCAAATAATCTGCTCATGGACTGAGAACAAAACGAGCTCAAAGTGAGGCGTGATCATCACATACAAGCCCAGACATTTTTGTTGTTGTTGTGTTAGAGAGTTAAATTTGAACAGGAACTCGACAACTTCAGTGTCCGCGGCTGTTGGGAGTTTAACCACCTGTAAGTTAACGTTAGCTTATGTTAACGTAAAGTTAGTGTTAGCCTAAGTTAAGATAAGGTTAACGTTAGTCTAAGTTAACGTAAAATTAGTGCAGTGAGCTAAAGAAATGCTGTACGTTAGCTACTTAGCTCAGGCTAGGCCTTTAGCCAACTAACTTCTTACATTTATAAATATGTTTAATTTGAAACCTTCATTTCACGGGGTGTGTAATGTTGTGTACCCATCAGTCACTTTTCCTTTTGTGATCTTTGACTTTACTACGCTTTGTTCTGGGCAGATTTCAAAACAGCATGCAACTTTTAAAACTCAAATTCAACTCTCAGATCAAATGTAAAGCTTAGTTTTCAGCTTTGTGGGATCCTTTCTATTTTGTGAATATGGAGTAATTAAAAAACAAAATACAGTACGGAAGCTGTTAATAATACTACTTAAAACTTAGGGCATCAGTTTAAGTTTAGAAAATCTGTCTCTGCTATGTGTATTTTAACTTGTTGTAAAGCTGTGTGAAAGATTGTGAACAGGTCTGCCTTGTTTTGGGATCAGCAGCAGCACCCAAAGCAAGCTCCTTTTATTTTCTTAACACTGTGTACTTGTTACAGCCCCGTTCCTAACATTTACACAGTTAGGGCCAGTTTGTCACATATAAAACATACATAATATGACATATATAATATGCAACCATGTCACAATCACATTGCATTTGAAAGTTAAAGCTGCTCATACATGTATCAGGTAGAATGAGGTGAGACTATTAACTTCAATAAAAAACCTGTAAGGATGCCAGGGAGAAAATTATTTTGGGTATCAGCATCGTTGTTAGATGTAATTTCCCTACAGATCCCTGTACTAAACTGTATTTGTGTTTATTATGCATTACAGTCTTTTTTTGGTAATTGAGTCTGTCATTTACTTTCCCAGAGACATGAGTCAGGCAGAGCAGGTGCCTGAGGACGTGCCTGCATACCTAGAAGATGAGCCAGTAGCTACAGGTAAGTAAAGCTTAATTGCAAAATTCTTTTGTAACCTAGATTTAGCACAAATTCTAATCAGAAATGTTCTGATCCCTGTTGAATTAGTGTTTTGAGAGATTTTGGTGGTCTTACTTTTGAATGGCAGCACAAGTGTAAATATGTTAAAACACTGCACTTTTTGACCATTTTCAGCTTAGTTGGTTATAAAACTCAACAAAACTAAAGGTGCATCCCAAACTTGTGTAAAAGGTAAATTAATGATTCCATGTTTTTGAAAGATCTTTTTTACTTGAATGCTTTCCTCTTCAGTTACCAAACGTAAAGCGTATCGTAATCATTGTGCAAGCATCTAATCTACATTAAGACAAACAAGAGGAAACCGTGTCATGTAATGATGAAAAGAGTAGCTGTTGCATAGCAATTTTTATGATTAAGTAATAATTTAAGTCATTTTTAAAAAAAATAGATATTCTATATTTTTGTTATTGTCAGCAAATCCAATGAAAAATACAAAACGACCAATGAACTGATTGTCGTAACAAGTAGAATTGTCTGTGTAGCCAATGCCTCATATGGATTATTTCTCTGTCCCATAGATGTCCACTGTAGTTAAAAAAGAAAACACATGAATGAGCCACATTGTTGCGCTGGGTTCCTTCTTTGCGATAAACACAGACACTTTAGTTTGTTTTGTGCACCATGCTCCTGCTGTAAATACTCACTGGCACACCAAATGTGTATTAATAAGCAGCTGAAAATAGGCCCCAACAAATGACGACACAGACAGGGTAGAAACCTTAGAAAGTACTGAGAGACTGTTTTTTTCTTTTTGTTGGACTTGGAAGATGAACTAATTTCAAAATCATATGCATCAATCTAACATCGTTATCATGGTTGGCATATTGTGTACTATTCATTTGTTAGGTGTCGTACCTCTGCCATAAAACAATCTGAGAAGGCCTCTGAGGAATATGACCAATCATTTGAATCTTAAAATTCAACTTTTGTTGTTTTAAATCAGACAACAACAAGGACCACCCACAGACACAGCCTGGCATGTTCAGCAGGTTGGCGGGGGGCTTGTACGGTGCCACCAAGGGAGCTCTTGGAGCTACGGTGGGCGGTGTGACCTGGATAGGAGGAAAGAGTCTGGACCTCACCAAGACCGCTGTCAGCTCTGTAGTCGCTGTGCCTGCCATGGGAGTGGGGCTGGTTAAAGGAGGAGTGTGTGCCGTAGCCGGAGGCGTGACTTCTGTCGGCTCTGCGGTGGTTAGCAAAGTTCCCATAGGAGGATGCAAAAAGAAGGACAAGTCTGACTGACGGAGAGAGGCGGAGAGTGAACGCACACAGCTGAGTTGTGTGAGCTCACACTGTGTTGTAGGATTCATGAACAGGAAAAGATCTAAAGAGGACTCAAAACTTCAGTGTACTGAACTCAGATACAGTTCAGTGTACACATTTTGGTGAGGGGTCTGTGCTTCATTTATTTCTTTTGTTTGTTTGTGTGTTGGTAAACCCACATTCATACAATTATGTGGCATGGACCTACAAACCAAGAAGTAACAAAGACTGTCCGACTGTTAAAGGAAAACACTCCAAACTATTATCACCTGTGCCTCAAATTGTTCAAAATGTCCATTTTTCATGTTTGATAATAAGCTACAATGCTGTTTTCACTGCAAACTGTTGTACTTGTCACATTAGTTAACTTTAGTGCAGGAGAACAGCTCAGAGTGTAAATGTGCTTAAATTTCACTTGCAAGACAATCAGTGATCAATGATGATCTATAACTGGCATGATATATTTCACACTCCAGTTAATCACCTTTGTTCACAAATGAACAAATAAGTCTGATCAAAGACGTGATTTGAAAAGAACAATCCAGTTTCATATCTAAATCACTTGCTGGCTGTGGGTATTTGTGGGAATTATTGGGACAGTTTCAGTTTTCCTTTGAATTATGTTGCCCTCTGGCTTTTATTTTGTCAGCTCTATGGAAGGCAACTCGTGGGCTACTGTTTATACAGAATCCAATTCACTAAAATAAATATTGTGACACAATATGAAAGTTAGAAGATTATGATTACAGTGATAGTTACAGTGTTAACTGATTCACTGTGACTATACTAGTTGAGTTTGTTGAATCACATTTTACGCGTTACACTTCTTTTGACTAACTATATGTTTTGTTAGTTACTGTGACATGTCGGTTAACATTGTTCTCAGATCAAAGTCTCTTAACATGTCTCCTTGGAAAAATAAAACTGCCATAGACGCTTGATGATGCCATAAATTTCTGCTACTGTACCAAAGAAGTTTAGTTCTCGACCCTAACATTTCTCTAATGCTCTTCCATATTGCTTAGAGTCACTGTTTACTGTTGTAGCAATTTGATGGCTGGATTTTTTGGATGATACAGTCTATATTTCAAGTGTCAGCTACATTTTAAGATGACAAACCTGTGAAAGTACATTTAAGAAAGATAATTAAAAACAATACCGTTTTTGTAAATGTAAAATGTCAAGGCAAGGCTTGATGGATGATTTTGTGGTTGTATCGTGTTTTATCAGCTTGTTCAAATAAAACATACGCTGAAGGTTGTGTGTGTACCGTCTTGTTTTCTGTAAGTTACTAAAGTAGACTTACAAAAACACTTCATATGAAACTACTGTAAACATTTTTTTTCTTCTCCTGAATGACCGTAACATTAAAAATTTTGGTTCAATAGTAAGTCCAAAGTATTTACACACATTTTATTTCAGAACCTGATCTGCATCTTCAAACCTCAATTTGTAAATTTGTAAATGTATTCATATTTTGTAGACTAACATTTATTGTTTAAAACAGCTTTAGAATCAATTAAATTATCTTTTTTTTTTTTTTATTTATTGCAGCTGAAGATTGTTGAAGTAATGTTGAAAATAATTTTTCTACAGCCAATACTAAAGTGATATTTAATTTGAATTTTTTCAGTAGTTTGTTTGTGTCTTGGTTGTACAAAAACCTCTACCATATATATTTCATCATGTTAACTGTAATCTTAATCTATCTTTAAATATGAAACTTTCTTAACAGTGTTCTCTCCTCAACTTTAGAAAATAATTCAACTTGAGATTTATGCAAAACAAAAGTCAGTAGACTGTGAAAAATATCAGTGGGAGAGGAATTTAAAATATTTCATTTTTGAAATGAAATTAAGTGGCGCACAGTTGATAATGTCTGCGATACTGTATTCAGCACACTATTTATTTGAAATAGTGAGGTACAATCTGTTTTAATGGAGCACTGTTTATACTAAATACTACATCCAATTAATACTACAAAAAATATGTAAATGCATTTATAATCAAAAATAAGGATACAGCCCTTTTATATTCCTTCTGAAAATTAGACTTTATCCCTAAATGTTTGGATATTGTTAATACACCATAGGTCCTGTCATTATTGGTTAAGGTCTGCTGACCAGGTGAAACAAATACAGTACTGGTAAGATTACATGAATTTTTATTTTTTATCAGTTTTACATTTATAATAAATGAATTCTGAGATCACATCAAGACAACTACATCAAATGGAATTGCTACTATTTGCTAGTTACAGTAAACATTAATAACAACAAAAATATATTGTATTTTTGTTTTAGGAGAGTCATTTTAAAACCATAAGTTAAGCACTGCTGCCAGCCCTTCCTGTATGTTAGAATGTCACTGACAATTAATTAAAAAAAAATATTATGTACAAAAATAATCAGAAAGTATATACAGCATATAAAAGCCAATATTTTTTAATATAAATTTGAATTCAATAGGGGGTCCAGTTCATGCTTTTGACACTTTGACACTTAAGATCTTTGGCATACATTACAATATATGTCAGTTTGATCTTTCACCATGAATAACTGAACCATGTTAATGCTACAGATGTTTTACTAAATGTTCTCAACTAAATTCTTCAGCTAGGCGCTCTGTGCTGGTTGCTGCACAATGTTCACAGGTCCAACAGAAGCCACAACCTTTGGCTCACCTTTCCTCTGGTCCACAGCCTCGACATCTCTCCCTACACACAGACAAACAAAGATGGTTAGATTTATGAGCATATTCCTCCTGAATTCTGCAGATTATGAATTCATTTCTTACTTTTTCTGAAGCATGATGGTTCACAGGAGCGGCCCAGAGCAGCAGTGCACACAGCTGTGCTACAGTGAATGTACACCTGAACAAGAACAACAATGTTGACAGGGCAATATGGACATATTTCATTGCAGCAGTTTCTCATCACTTGCTATATACATTACCTGCTCCTTCAGGGGCACTAATGAGCGGCCCTCCAGGAACGTAAACATTTTGAAAATGAAACGCCTGTAGTGACTTGGGTAGGCCAGACCAGAGGATTGATCGACTGGAACCAGTGAGGACAAGTAGCGATCATCCCTGTTTGGACACCTGTATGGAGAGCAAATTAAATCAAGGCAACAGCAGTGAAATTTAACTGACCGAAGAAGTCAGTGTTTGGTATTCATTTCCCTATTCACTGTTCCTTGTGAGCAGACCTGACCAAAGTTTAATCTAAACTTAAACATGTTGTGTGTAAATTACATGTGTAAATTGGTGTTTTAGTTACCCATCGATCAGAATGTCCCACTGGGGCAGACTATGAGGGTTGGAGCTTGTGGTTGTCCAACAGCGACCAAGAGTCAGGACAAGGTTTGGATCTGTTTTGTCAAGGAGTTGAACCTCCACGTACACAGGGTCCCTCAGTACTTTGGTCACAGGGTAGTCTGCATCCGTGTAGAAAGAGTTGTAGGCCACATCCACTGTAAGAGCAGAGTTATTAGTTAATATGACGACCAACATTATGAAATCATTTATAAATGCAGCAACACAGCCAGGCTGACACACACTTACATTCATTACAACCCTTTGTGTGGCATTGCCCATTAGCCAACATCAGGTGTACTCGGATGGGTCCCAAAGCAGCAGCTGGTAGAGGAGGATCTTGCAAAGGTAATACCTCTGCAACCACAGTTTCAACAGAAGTACCAATGTACCTACACTTGAAGAGCAATCTGCCAAGAGAAAATTGGCATTATGTGGTTTTAATTTTTATGTTGTGTTTTTGTTTGTTCTTACTTGTAACACTGTAATGCTCTAAAAAATGATCACCTACTCATAATAGCTGTCCCTGGTAACGGCTCCATGGTCGCCAATTCCTACTTCATATGAGGAGGACATCCTGTTCTCATAGATTATTACACCAGGCTCCTCCTACAAAAGACAAAATGGCATTTTATGGTGAAACCACGCACAAGCCTAATTTATAGCTGATTTCATTTGTTGAAAATAAATACAGAATAGATGTTAGAAAATCAAGGTCTTACCATAATAACAGAGCCACAGGTGGTAACAGGAAACTGGTAGATGGCAAAGTCTGAATTAGAGTCAACGTGTGTGCAGCCCTGACCTCCCCCCAGCAGAGAGACTGACTCAAGGTCAATGTGGGGCAGAGTGGCATCTCTGGCCACTACCACAATAAACTGGGCATCCTTGGTGCACTGGACAGTCACTAGTGGCACAAATACAGGCTTTAATAAGTTGAGTGGTTAGATATTATTGATCAAATGTAAATAGCATAAACATCTTTTTACCATATTGTTTTGACTATAAAAGTGCTTTGAGTTTTTATATCCTCCATTGTAGTTTGCAGTAGTCTATTTAATCAATTAGTATAAGGCAAGCAGAAAAAAGTTAATGTGCTCTTTCTAAAGAGAATGATAGCCCTCAAAAACTCACCTGTTTTTCCAAAGTAGCAATGTCGGCCATCAAAGCAGCAGTTTATGGCTTCACATCCAGCAGCAGAGATATCAGGACCTCCGCATGTGATTCTCACTCTTTGTGCCACTTCACAACTCTGGGCAGGTGGTTGCTTTCGTATCTGTGGCACTGCAGGGTGCTGTGGTTGAGGGATCTTTGGCTCCTGGGGAGACTGATCATGGCTACGTTGAGGATATTTAGGAAACGTTGGTGGTGGAACAGGTAGAAGAACCTCAGGACGTGGATGAAACTTTGGCGTCTGAGCAGGAGGAAGAACCTCAGGACGTGGATGAAACTTTGGCGTCTGAGCAGGAGGAAGAACCTCAGGACGTGGATGAAATTTTGGCGTCTGAGCAGGAGGAAGAACCTCAGGACGTGGATGAAACTTTGGCGTCTGAGCAGGAGGAAGAACCTCAGGACGTGGATGAAACTTGGGCAGCGGAGCTGGTTGGACCTTTGGCACTTGATTATATTGAGGGGTCTTTGGTGGTGGAGGAAGCAGAACCTGTGGAGGTTCAGGACGAGGAAGCTTTGGTGCCTGAGGAGGTGGAGCACCCTTAGACATTGGTGCTGCAGCGTTCTGCCACATTGAGCCCTGAGCCTCTACAATTGTCCCAACAAAGCTTCCAAGCAGTGCAAGTGCCACCAAAGAGGTGGCACTCCAACGCTTTTCCATGGTTTCACAGCCGTCTAACCTTGGCAGTCCCCAAGTGTACCTCTTATGTGTGCTGCCACATTTATATGTGACCAGACTTGATGTTTAGAAAACCTTACCTCCAAGACCAAATAACCACCAATCAGGGCTTCCCATCTTTCACAAGACACCTATAAGCTTCAGGGGTGTATTGTGTATTACAGTGTTTGTTAGCCTTTTGGCAGCTTCACAAGATCAGTTGTATGGGTGGGACAAGAGGATGAAACACGTGTCCTATCAGATCAGGTCACTGAGGTGGATGACAGTTTGACATTAAATTATTTATTGACAAATCCAACGTTTGGGTCACAAAAACCTTTTCAAAGGTCTTTGCGGCCTGAAGCTTTATTTGTCACCAAATGTTTATTTTGCTAGTGCAAAATGGCGAACATACAGAATTGATTTTGTGATAAAGTTTGCCATAAAAATCACTTGAGCCCAAATCAGGTCAGGCTGTATTTTTTACTTGGCTACTGTGTATTCTGTTAGGAACATATTCACTCATGCTGCCTGTATTTTTTTTTACAACCATGTTGCAGTTTGGTGAGTTTTAAACCAAGAGTTTTAAATCAGCTGTAAGACAAACATGCTGCAATGGTTCCTCAATCTCTAGTCTCGAAGACCTTTCTAAATATGACTCTATACAGTATTGCATAATTATTACGGGGGGGGGGGGGTTATAAGAGCCACAGTGCTACAAATAAGGTAGAATAAAATAAAATAGAACATTCTAAATTGATTAAAATAATCAATAAAATAAAAATCAGGAGAATGACATTGTACAATAATTGTTTTTTAAAAGCTTAAAGTAAATTCAAACCCCAAGCCCTGAGAAAGCACACCTATAAAAATGTGTCTTAAATAGGGATTTAAATGAGGATAAGGATCTCGCTTGTCTAATCTCCTCAGGCACGTTGTTCCAAAGTGCTGCGGCCCTAACACAAAAGCCTGGTTGACAAGTTGCCTGCAATGGGCTCCAGCTTCAACATTTATTATGTAGGCTGATTTGAGTGATAAGATAGTTAGCTAATAGTAGCTGACTACTAATTAAACACCTCATCCCAGCTATTGCTAGTAGTCAAACATAATGAATGCTTTTGAAATTATATCTGGCTGACTTTGTCATACAAAATAATACGTTTGATTTTACCAAGGTTTCAGACATGATTCAGTTTATGACTACATAGCTGGAAGTAATTGAGCCAGCAAAATATCCTAAGTCTTAAAAACTAACATCAGTGCACATCTAGCCAAAGTTATTTAGCTAATAACAAATAGGCTTTTTGCCTGTTTAAGTCCAAACTCACAAATGACACATCAGACATAGGTCCTTTTGGTAATACTACAATAATATGAATAAAGCACAATGTTTTTAAAATGTAATTAATCACACATATTGAGAAAAATATGACCTTGTGTGCAGAGACTTTAAACTTCTGATTAAAACAATAAGTGTGATAACATTTAGTGAATGAAATCAAAGTCTTACAGTATTGATTCTTTTTCTGGGAGTATTATGGAAACAGGTCTCATACATTTTTCAGGAAAATGAACCTGTTTAGCACATACCTACATAGGATCAGAGGTGGAAAGTAAGAAAATTTGCTCAAGTACTGTACTTATACTTTTTTGTATATATCAAGAAAGAGGACTGAGGCTCCATCAGAGCTGAAGAGAACTGAGTCCTCTTTCAAATTAACTCACAATGCAAAAACAACTGAGTATCTTTTCTGTTGGTCCACTTCAAGAGGAATGTGTTTGGTTTGTTTAAAAAGGACTTTATCTGGAAACACCCTAAAATTCTATTGCTTCTGACTGTTTCTCTGAGTCATCATTTCACAATTAAATATAGCCAAAATCACAGCACAGTCTTTGTGTTTAACTTAGGGTGTGTTTGGTAATTTTGTCAACAACGTTATAAAATCAGGATCTTAGCAGCAGCTTTGAAATGATTTGAAAGTGACTGTTGGTTCACATGTAGTCTTAATAGGCCGTGTTAGAGTCACTGTTTCACTCGTTCTGTTGTCTGACAAAAGAAATAGCAAAACATTAAATGAGAATGGCTTTATTTGGAATTCAGTTGTGTTAAAATACTGTATATATGAGCCCAGAGAGTAGGAGAGAAGCAAACACATAAAGGGCTGAAACTGGCTGACATTAGGAAGAATGCAAATTGTCTAATGCAGACCAGCCATACACTATGTTTTGACGTGTTGTGTTACAATAATTACTTTTACTTTTGACAATTATAACAGCGTTTTGCCACTAATATGCTGCATTTTTACTAGCAAAAGTAAAATGTCAAATGCAGGACTCTTATTTGTGTTTTCATATTGCGGCACAACTGTATTTTTTTTAACTTACTGCATATAAAGGGTCTTCCACCACTGTACAAGATAAATCTTTATTGATTGATTTTGCCAATATCATACTTTGTATTACTGGTATACACTTGGTGTGTTTGCTGGCAAATAGGCTACTGTAAATACACATTGGTGCGATGACATGAATCTTGAGTGAAAATAGTCAGTTTCAAAGATTCTGGCCATGTCAGGACGGTTAGGGCCGATAGAAAACCAACAGCTCGTTTATGGTGAACATTTCGGCAAAAAAGAAATGAATGATAAATTGTTTCATTTGCATCTTTTATATCTATCAGACATTCTAAACAAAGTTCAGTATTAATACCAACATTGAACATTTATTACTTCACTGATTCCAAACAATTAATCAAAAAGTCATGTGCTATAGATTCAGTCCATCTGTTGTATCTCCTGCGCATCTTGGAATGACCTGCAGTTATTTAGGTACTCTTGTTCAATGTAATGTAATCAAAATCAATACCATACATTCTTTGTGGAGTTTAAAATACCTTTTAATTGACATTTTTTGTTAAAACTGTGACAGACAGGAGTTGATTTAACAATATTATTATTTTCAGTGCTGTAATTAGTTGTGGTATTGTGCTAAATTGTAATATATTGAGAGATGTTTCTAATTTTCTGTTTGCCTCCTTTATGTAAATGAAGGCTGGTAAAACAATAGAAACACTTCAATTAGTATACATACATACAAAGTGTCAACAAGCACTAAAAAATATGCAAAAATGATTTATTAAGGGTAATTGTATTTTATTGCATTAGACTGTTAAGGTGTTTGAAATAATCTGGTAAGCCATTGTGTTTTGTAAAATGATCTTTCAGAGCACGTCATAGCCAATTTTCTTGAATAACCACTTGACGGCAGTAATTTGAGGATCCTCCTGCAGAACACTTTTGGCTCGTTACTAGTCATTTTGCAAATACAAACACAAATATGTATGATACATTGTCATTTTCATTTCATACCACAAATAACTGAGCCATGTTAATGCTACAGATGTTAATAAATGGTCTACTACTACTGGTTTACTAAATGCTCTCAACTAAATTCTTCAGCTAGGCGCTCTGTGCTGGTTGCTGCACAATGTTCACAGGTCCAACAGAAGCCACAACCTTTGGCTCACCTTTCCTCTGGTCCACAGCCTCGACATCTCTCCCTACACACAGACAAACAAAGATGGTTAGATTTATGAGCATATTCCTCCTGAATTCTGCAGATTATGAATTCATTTCTTACTTTTTCTGAAGCATGATGGTTCACA